>NC_087548.1:64442350-64742350 GCF_963921805.1 Phalacrocorax carbo | reverse complement strand
CCAGCTGTCAACAACACCTCCATGTCCTTTTCTGCCAGGCAACTTTGCAGCCAGGCTACCCCAAGCCTGTAGCATTGCATGAGGTTGTTGTGACTGAAATGCAAGACCTGGCATTTGACCTTGTTGAACTCCATAAAATTGGCCTTGGCCCATCAATCCAGCCTGTCCAGATCCCTCTGCAGAGCCTTCCTACCCTTGAGCAGATCAACACTCATGCCCAATTTGGTGTCTTCTGCAAACTTACTGAGGGTGCATCCATCCCCTCATCCACATCATTGATAAAGATGCTAAACAAGACTGGCCCCAACACTGAGCCCTGGGGAACCCTGCTTGTGACCAGTCGCCAACTGGATTTAGCTCCGTTCAACACAACTCTCTGGGCTTGGTCTTCCAGCCAGCTTTTTACCCAGTGAAGAGTACACCTGACTAAGCCATAGGCAGCCAGCTTCTCTATGAGGAAGCTGTAGGAGACAGTGTCAAAGGCTTTACTAAATTCCAGGTAGACAACATCCACAGCCTTTCCCTCATCCACTAGGCAGGTCACCTGGTCATAGGAGGAGATCAGGTTGGCCAAGCAGGACCTGCCTTTCACGAAGCCATGCTGGTTGGGCCTGATCAGATGGTTGTCCTGCACTTGCCTTGTGAGCTCAATCAAGATGTATTGCTCCATAACCTTCCCTGGTACCAAGGATATGCTGACAGGCATGCAGTTCTCTGGATCCGTCTTTCGGCCCTTCTTGTAGATGGCCATCACATCAGCAAGCCTCTAGTCATCTGGGACCTCCCCTGTTAACCAGGACTGCTGATAAATGAAGAAGAGTGACTTGGCGAGCTCCTCTGCCAGCTCCCTCAGTAATCTTGGGTGGATCTCATCCAGCCCCATAGACTTGTGAGTGTCCAGGTGGGTCAGCAGGTCATAAACTGCTTCCTCCTGGGTTATGGGGGTTCATTCCACTCCTGTCCCTGCCTTCCAGCTCAGGGGGCTGAATACCCTGGGGATAACTGGTCTGACAGTTAAAGACTGTGGCAAAGAAGGCATTTAGTACCTCGCCTTTTCCTTATCCTCAGTGGCGATGTTCCCCTCTGCGTCCAATAGGGGATGGACATTCTCCCTGGTTCTCTTTCTGTTGTTAATGTATTTGTAAAAACATTTTTTGTTATCCCTTACAACAGTGGCCAGATTGAGTTCTAGCTGGGCTTCTGCTTGCCTAATTTTCTCTCTGCAAGACCTAACAAGATCCCTGTACTCTTTTTGAGTTGCCTGCCCCATCTTCCAAAAGTGGCAAACTCTCTTTTTTTTTTCCTGTGTTTCAACAAAAGCTCCCTGTTCAGCCAGGCCAGTCATCTTCCTCACTGGTTTTTCTTGCAGCACTTGGGGACAACCTGCTCCTGCGCCTTCAAGACTTCCTTCTTGAAGAAAGCCCAGGCTTCCTGGACTCCCTTGCCCTTCAGGACTGCCTCGCAAGGGACTCTCCATACCAGGGCCCTGAATAGACCAAAGTCTGCCCTCCTGAAGTCCATGGTAGTGGTTCTGCTGACCACCCTTCCTACCTCACCAAGAATTGAGAACTCTATCATATCATGGTCACTAAGCCCAAGATGGCCTCCGACCACCACATCTCCCACCAGCCCCTCTCTGTTTGTGAACAGGAGGTCAAGCAAGGCACCTCCCCAAGTTGGCTCACTTACCAGCTTCATCAGGAAGTTATCTTCCACACACTCCAGGAACCTCCTGGGCTGTTTCTTCTCTGCTGTATTATATTTCCAGCAGACATCTGGTAAATTGAAGTCCCCACAAGAACAAGGGCAACTGGTTATGATACTTCCACCAGCCACTTGGAGAATGCTTCATCTACCTCTTCATCCAGGTTGGGTGGTCTATAACAGACCCCCAGAAGAATATCTGCTTTGTTGGCCTTCCCCCTCATCCTTACCCATAAGCATTTAACCTTATCATCACAATCGCTAGGCTCTATGCAATCGAAATGCTCCCTAACATATAAAGCCACCCCACCACCTCTCCCCCCTTGTCTATTCCTCCTGAAGACCTTATAGCCATCCATTACAGCACTCCAGTTCTGTAAATCATCCCACCATGTCTCTGTGATGGTGACTAAGTCATAACTATGCCACTGCACAATGGCTTCCAGCTCCTCCTGTTTGTTGCCCATGCTGCATGCATTGACATAGATGCACTTGAGCTGGGCTATTGGTTCCACCCCCAAACCTGGTGCACCACCCCTAGGCTCTTCTCTAGTGGGCCTGACTATACCCCCTTCCCTTTGAGTTTAATGTCTTCTCAATGATCCCTGCCAACTTATGTGCAAGAATCCTTTTCTGCCTTTGAGATAGGTGACCTGCAGCAGGCCTGGTGCCATGTAAATCTCCCCATGATCAAAAAAACCAAAATTCCACCGATGGCACCAGCCTCTGAGCCATGTGTTAATCAGATTAGCTTTCCTGTTCCTTTCAGTATGCCTCCCTGCTACTGACAGGATTGAGGAAAACACTGTCTGTGCTCCTGATCCTTCAACCGATTGCTCCAGTGCCCTGAAGTCCCTTTTGATTGTTCTTGGGCTTCTTTCTGCAACCTCAACTGGCCTACAGGAAAAGCCATTGCCTTCATGTCTTCTGTCCTACCAAGATCCATTAACTGATTCCAGGGAGGATCAATGTCAAAAGAGAATGATAATGGCTAATTTTCACCTCAGAAAATACATTTTTGACATTCTTAGTTGATAGCAGGACTCATGAGAATGCCCATTTAAACACTTTCTAGTAGGGATGGAACTATATAATCTCTGGTAACATAATAAAATTATAAGAAATTCTCCAAATTATACATTATGAAGCTGCAGAATCATGCCTGATTCTCACTCATACTAATGTCTCCTTACATTTTTCTGCAAAAATTAAAGCTCTTCAGAAATGTGTAAGTTTAATGAGCATCCTGGCTAAGGTTTTCTTGCTTGCCCAGTGTCAAATCCATCTCTTCTTTGTAATAGACAAGAAGGGGAATTGCGGCTCTTGTGTTTTGGTCCAAACATCTATGACTTCTCTAATGCTTCAAGGTGAAATGTCAGTCTTTTGCCTTCTGGAGTGCCTGACTGTAGATGTTCCCAGATTTAATGCATGCAATCTATTCTAATTATCTTTTTAAAAATTCAAAATATATTTCACTCATGAGGGGGAAAAATCAAAAGAAAATCCCAAGCAAATGTTAAGCAGCATATTAACGAGGCAAGGCTAATTGCTGTGGAAAGAATTGTTATCTGGGTTCCAAGATTAGTTATATGTGCTCTGGTTAATAAAACAAAAACCTTGCATATTTGAAAGTCCTTTGTTTCATCCAGCTGTTTCCAGTTTGTCAGTCATTCCTTGTTGTGGAATACTGTGTCTAAAATCCCTTGGAAGGTGGGTATCTTTCCACAAAACACTGTGTTTGCACAGTTTAATACTCCTTTATTCGTTATCCTGTAACAAATAAACTCTGTGGTATGAGCATTCCTTATTCCTAAACCCACTTATCCTTTCTCACTAATAAATGTTAATAAGCAATTAAAAATTAATTGTAACAGTTTAGTCTGAAAACCTTTGTTTGTCTTGGATGGAGTTTCTTCTAGTTCTGTGGAATATAGTTGAGTCACTCTTTGGAATGAAAAGAAAAAAAATGAGTTGTTTTGCCTGTGTTAAAATGCTACTAAACTTCCCTCTGAGAAATTAGCACTACACATGTTATAGGGCAGAAATAATATGTGGATTTTTTAATGGTAAAAGTATGTTTTGCCATCCCTGGCAACAGTGACCAAGGACCATAAGACCTTGAAAAGGCATAGTTCATTTCACAATCAGCAGGGTTTTCTAGATTACCTGGAAACTCATTTGGTATCAGGCAGACGTTATCATAGGGCTGAAAAGCACTTTCAAAGTAAGTACTGTGCACTCATGAACATTTTAAATCAGTGCAAGGACTCTCTTATAGCTTTTTATAAAACATTTGTTGATCCTAGGCATTGTAGGAAAGAAAGCTACCAAATTTGAATGCAGAGCATCAAAAGCAAAGTTTTCTGCTTCTCCTAGCAGTATTTCTTAGTATCACTTCCACACAGGCTTATAGTTTGTCAAACATGTCTTAAGGAAAAAATTTTCCAAAGGTCATACTGGTAGGCCTATTGCAGTTATTTTGTCTTCCTCTGTGGCATAATCTGTCTTCAAAAGTCATCTGGTAATTTCCACGTTTCCTGCTACTTCATGGATTTAGTACGTTAAAAGTGTCCTTGTTCTTTTCTGCTTCATTTCCTGTGACACTTTACAGCTTCTGTGGCTTTGGTTTTGTACTAAAGGTTTTAATTTTGCTGTGGGGTATTGGAAAGTTTTTTATGGCTGTGGAGCATGTGGGGGATGTGTGGCAGGGGCTCTGTGGACCCTTTTGATGACTGGCTGGTCACATGACTCTGACTTTGCAAAGACCAGACGCAGCAACTCAGGCAGCCCCCGCCAGTCCCACACTGCATTGTTTGCTCCCAGGAGTTTTCTCTGAGCTCTTCCCGGTGTGGGTCACCCTGCTGCAGGTGCCTTCCCCATTACCGGCCCACTTTTCTGCCTGCAACCTGTTGATCCTGCCCTCTTATGCACCTGTCTCTTCTCCTGGTGGTCAGCAAAAAACAAGGTTTATGAGGAGTGTGAGTCTCCAGCAGATATCTCAAGAGACACTGCTATCTAAAGATCCCTTCCCAAATAATATGTCTGATGATATAAAGAAGGAAACACTGCAGGTTAATAAATCCCTGAAGTATGCTTAGGGGAAAACAAGCTATTAAACTGAGCTGGATTCCCAGGTGGACTAGAGATAGGATAATCATGAAGGTTTTCTATGATTTGGGAATTGAATAACATATTCCTGAAGTAAAACTCCTCTGTTATATATGATTATGGTCTTTCATATTGACAAATACACTAAATTTTTATAAAGCTTGTTGGGTTTCAGAATACGTGAATTATGTAAGTGAAATAAAGTCTTTACAGCTGAATATCCAGATACAGACATGAGCTACAAATATTATATATTGCCCCATAGTGCTAATTGAGTGTATCCTATACTGCATATTCAGCATATGGTAACAGAAGTCCTGTCGTGTAAGCGATGTGAGTCCTGAAACCAGAGGGTAAGAAGAAGAATAAATGACTCATTTCCAACTCGCAAAAAGTAATGGTGACACTTAAGTTTTTTCTTAACAAGCTGGTAGAGATTGTAAATACTATGGTGGAGGTACAGCAGATGACTCAAGTGCTGAAGTAATTCCATAATGAAGTAAACTGTGAAGAACTTCATAACACCACAACAAAAATGGACAACCAGTAAAAAATTAAATGCATGACAACCATGTATGGTGGTGGAAGGAGCTTTATAAACTGCTGGCAGGTTCTGTGTTGGTCACTCTTTCTGAAAACACAATGTGAGCTTCACTGTGAGCAGCTGAGTGAAGTCGTCCATTCAAAATACACACTTGCAGTCATAAAAGTAAATAAAAGCTCTGTCTAGACTAAATTTGGTGCTGTGGCTGCTAGCCCACAAAGGCTGTCCAAGACCAGTGAACTATGCAGCTATAGAACTGGCTAACTGAGCTGAAGTATTATACCCCCTCCAGAAAGGCCTCAAATAATGCCCTGGTGTGTAAAGAATGCCCTTCGTGTGGCCAGATGCCATAAACCATGTCAAGCTGTATTGCAATCAAATTTCTAGTGCTGAGGGGCAGGCTATTTTGGATCACTTTAGCCTGTAGAATCCATGTATGGGGAGCAGATTTTCCTAAGCTAATTGCAAGATTTTTTACCAAGTGTCTTGCAAGTGCCTGCCACAGGGATGTTGCCCTTTGAAAGGCCAGGGGCCAGTGTCTGGACAATCTCTGTAGCTGTGTCCTAAGAGACTGAAAGTTTGTCTTCTTCTCTAACAGTCAAGGGAAAGATGACTGAATGAAACAGCTTAACCAGAGAGGAAGTCACAAATATTTTTGTTTTTAAGCTCTTTGGGTGTGGAAGCAGGCTCTGGGAAGGGCATTGTTGCTATGGAGTGCATGGGCAAGGCTCACTACGTGCACTTTTGGTTGGAAGGAGGCTTGCATTGTATATGCAGTTTAGGTTTCATTTTGTGAGTACAGCCTGTAACAAATATCTCAAAATGGAGCTGGGGAAAAAAAAATGCTGACAAAACTGACATTATCCCTACAAATTCAAGTGCTGGGCGGCTGCAGTTGCGGCAGCCACAGGAAGCACGGCTTCTGCCAGAGCTCGTCACAGCCAATTTTTACTAGACCTCCAAAGGCACCACTGTGACCAGGGGACCAAGTTCCTGCCAAATGTCAAGTTTCTGTGGTACTTTACTCTCCAGCATGCTAGTTCTGTTTCTAGAAAAAGTTACAGCAATGGGATTAAAATGGGGGAAATGTTTTTTGCTTCAGCTCTTCAAAAGAGCCAAGTCAACTTCATTCAAACCCTTAAAAAAAGGTTTTTTCCTCCAAATAACCCTTCTGGATGCAGACTGCATGCAGCTTTTGCTGTCTGTGTTGCTTTACATTTTCCCTTGTGATCATTTTAATCATGTAACACACAGTGTAAATGTATAAAAGGCAAAGAATGAATTCATTCTTTGAGTTTTTGGAATAGGTTTTTCAGTAAGGCATATTGTATATAGAGTAGCTTCCTTCCCAGTGTAATTGCAGTTATATTTTTAAATAATGAAATATATCACCACAGAGAAAATAATAAATACATTATTTCCAAGCAAAACCAAAAGCTTAATACATGTAGAAAAGAAATACAAACAAAAGAAATACATCATGGTATCACCAGTCTTTCCAACTGAATCCTTTCCAAAGTAAACCAAATATCTTATTGAAATTGTTTCTAGTTATCATGATCTCACTGGGAAACGAAAGGGTTTTCTTCAATAGCCTGTTATAACTCATTCATTATACCACAGTGAGGTAATTTGCTAAAGCAGCTGCCTCTGATGAGCAAACCTTTCCATCTGGCAGAACCCAAATAGACACAAACAAACTCATGTCAGGTTTTTTTTACCAAAATATAAAATCAAAATAAGCTCCTTCTGCTCTGATGGAACGAGTCTTTGAACTGCAGAAACCAAGATTTATTTCTTTTTTGATGCCCTTCTCTTACCCTCATACCCACAGACTTGGCCCTGGCTGCTGGAGTGTTGATATCATGCCACCTTTGAGATGGATTACAGCATAACTGGGAATGTGTTTGCATATAAACCTTCCACCAAGGAACCAGACAAAATTAACAGTTGTTGGAACTTGTTAGATTTAGCAAGCAGCACTTGTGGATAGTTTGTTTTCATAGCAGTTTTTTTTCTTTAAAGATTCTTTTTAATGTGCTGAGGAAATTTCCACTGTTTCTTAGTAAAACCAAGGTACTGCTGCATGCACAAAACCCTAGCTATACAGATTACACTTTTCACAAAGAATCAACAAAGAACTGACATAGCTTTTGCACTCTCAGGAGACCTGTATAGAGTTGCAATCTTAAATTAATACTGAAAGTGACCTGGTTTTATGTCAATTGTTCTTCTTTAAACCATACAGACATTACTGGTTTTCCATGGCCATTTAGACTTAGACAGAATAACCAAATTTTCTTTGTATTTTTTTAAATCACAGATATTTTGTCCTCAGCAAATCTTAACAGCATATATATAATAAATGAGTATATGTTTTTCGTCTGAGCGCTTTAATTTGTCATTATAAAAGTCTTTGCAATATATTGTCAAGATATAATTCATATTCAAAAAGGCATTCCAGTTGGTTAACTTTTCTTCTTAATGGAAAATGTTGTAAGCAAGGTCTAAAAACAAGTTTATTAAAATTGGTGATGGGATTAATTCCTCTGTCTAAATATTTTTTCAGCCAAGGCCCTGATGTACTTTGAGTGAAGTCAGTGGAAAGTCTCCCACTGGCTTCAATAGAAGTTACATCAAGCACCAAATAGGGAAAACCTGGATCCATGTATCGGTCTGGTTCCAAGTATTGCACTTGGGTGCCATTTCTGAAACAAGCAGTGCCAAAATGCTAATTCTAGAAAGTCTTAAACTTTCAGGAAGTTCAGTCTGGGATTCAGATGTATCTCTGCACACTCTTAATTCTCTGAGAAGGAAATCTACACCTATGCAAGTAGTTTTCCCAGTACACAGTATTATCAATGTGCTTAAAATGTCATTACCCTCACTAACAGCCTAGTGAACATAACAAGGTCCCATGACACTGCAGTGATGAAAACACAGGGCCAATAAGGCAAAGCAAAAAAAAAAAAGATCAAAGAAGGACTTGGTGGAAAAGTATCTGCCCTGTGATAATGTGCTGTGTACCTCATTCTGTAGATTCCCTCCAGAGCCAGCAGGATTTGGCCACAGTCTATGAACTCTGCCTTGCAGAGTACTTAGAATCCCAGAAATTTAATAAGTGACCATTAATAAAGTCACAGTTCTGTCTAGAATTGTACAAATCCTTGTACTATAAAATAATATCAGCACTTTGGGAGAAAGGATGTTATGAACTTGTAATATCAACATATTTAATGTCCTCCTTGACTGCTGGATGTAATGTAAGTTTAATGTACAATATGGCAAGGTTGTGATACTCAGCATTGTCCAAAAGTATTGGTTGCCTCTTGTGTCTCTTTCACCCATATGCTGTGTATAATGGGATAATGGGGTTATTTGATTGAAAGCAAATTGCTCTGTCAGTGGTCTTAGCTTTGTGCCAGCTGTATTTAATGGAAAACTTTCTTTTGACTTCAAAAGGAAACCCACTGTCAAATACAGGAAACATGGTAATAAGGTCTAATGGTTAATTATACAAAAGAAAGGTAAGAAAAAAGCTTCTGCCAATCAGTCTACTGCTGAGAAGGTTATGAAACTTGTTTTGCAAGAATAAACCCTTCTCTCTAAACACAAACACGGCTAGAAAAGGTTAAAAAGCAAATACCATTTTTACTGACATTTAATGTAGCAGGACGTAACTGTGCACCTGTTTGTCAGGTTTCTTTAATTTAGTCTACTTATATTCCAGCTCTGGCTATTTTGTATTCATTTAACGGGACACCATTTTTATGCCAAGTGTATCACCCTTTAGTAAACCACACTGAGAAAAGATAAATTCAATTCACATATTTTATGAAGAGCTTTTTGTAGACAACAGACATGTTGGAATGAGGCAGATAAGTATTTGGAAAAAATTACCTGGACATAACCATTTTGTGAGTCTTAAGGTGATTATTTTAACTAATAAAATTATTTTTAAAGCTCTTAGCTGAAATTAGTGCTAAACAAAGAACAACTGATGGCACTGGGCAATATCCTCTGCAAATATTTTATGCTCTGATTTATATTAGCTGCAATAAACAGCAATAATCACATTGCATCTTAATTTTACTTTAAAATTCTCAAATGCATCTGTGGTCAAGTTTAAAGGAACTAGTTTGCAGAAGGTTTCTTAAATATTTCAACAGTAGCAATAATATATCTACTGCATGCATGTCTCTTCTCTTATGCATATGGATTTGATTTTATGTTCACTGCAGTAGACAGCCTGCAACATCTAGATTTTTATACAGAGAAGGTTATCATTGCCCCCATTTACTGGTGAGCAACAGAGAAAATGCTCTGTTAGCCCTAATATCTTTGCAAAAATTCCCTGCTTTGGGAGAGAGGTGCTGACTTCATTCACCTTCAGGTAACCGTTATGCTACCCTTCTTTTTACTAATGGGGTGGAAGATTGCTTTGGATGAAACTAAGTTTTGACAATAATGATGTACTTATGACCTAGGTCCTGCTTGACTAACATGATGGACCTTTTGTTATCTTGCTAGTTTTGCCAAAAACAGGTAGGTGGTTGTTCTTTATCAGACAAATGTATGAAAAACAGAAGTTAGACATTGAGTTGCTTACAGACGTCAGCATTCCCTCCCTCACAACCATACCCAAGGCTTGCCTTCTTTTTTTTGGGGGGGTGGGGTGGGGCAGGTTCACTGTGACAGAATGAAATAATGTAAATGGAACCATACCTGCATCTTGGCTGGATCTCCCTGACCTTTGGGGTGTTGGCCATCATACCCCACTAGCAATTCTGGCCTGGAGGCAAGCCCTGAAACCTCCGCACCTGCATGCTCGTTACAGCCAGTTTATTTATTTAGGTCCAAACACTCCGGTCATAATTTTCAGGATAGCATTGAACGGAATCTCTGACCTTTGTTTGGTTTTAACTTCACTAACAGCAAGCAAAAACCTGTTAGATGCACAGATGAGTAGGAGGGTTTGTTGATTCAGAAAGGAATCCCTATTATACACTTTCCGAGACAAGTGAATTTTGATATAATTATGGTGCCCTCCTTTCTGATAAAATTTACACCTGTGATAGAGATTTCTGTAAAGTGCATTAGAGTTAACTGAAGAAAAGACAAGATAAAAATCTATGGGGAAAAGTTTAAAATTCTCTGTGCAGTGATGTGAACTCACAGCTAGACTTTATTTTGAATTTCCTTACACCTTGTTATCTATATCACTTGTTAGCTTCATTTAACTTGACATTAGAAACGGACTCAGCATTTACATTTTGAATTCAGATTTGCAACACCCCAAAGTTAAAGGAAGTTCAACTCTGGGAGTTTTGTTTGACCTCTTATAAAGAACAAAATTCAGACCTGGCTTTAAGTTCTGATATACCTAGTAGTTAGGTATTGCTTTGGCCCAGATCCTTTTCTACTTATGATGTAGCTACAGGGCTTGTGTTTCCAGAGCTTTGCATATTTATGACTATGTAGTGTTTATAACATGTTATTATTCTGATCTGTAAGGTATTGTGCAAGGGGAGGGGACATATATTGTCTACATTTTATGTATGTGTGATACTTGTAAATATTTGGCAGTTTTTGTGAAGGCATGGTTACCCTTCAGCCAAAAATGTTTTCACACAGTGTGTCCATTCAGCTTTTGAAAGCCACACTTGCATCATTCTTGCAGCGAAAAGTCATCTGGAAGTGTTGTTGTAATGGTACAGCTTCCTTAGTGTTGTTCAACATAGCTGGGTGGGAGTGGGCACATTACAAAACCATCAGAGCCAGAAGGTGAGATCTATTTTTGAGAAAGCCCTCATTACAGAATTAGTCAGTGGGCACCAGGAGGAGAACAAGACCTTCCAGAAACCTGCCTTCCCCTCTCCCAGTAAGTCTGAGAGCACAGTGATCACCTGCTGTGTGCCTCAGCCCTGACAAGAGTGGAATCCAGTTCAGCGCAGTGAGGATACACATACCTTGGAAAAAAGTGTCTCATTTTGTTTTTCTTGTGCCCAAAGATCAACGAGGCAGTTTAGAGGTCAACAGTGAATATGTGGTAATTTAAAAATTATTAACAATGCTTTCAGCTGTGATTTCAAGACTGAAAACTACTTGGCACAGGGAGCAATTTTATTTGCTGTTAAAATATTTTTAAAAGGTAGAATAATATATAAGGCTTGTTCTGTTACACAGTATCCTTAATGGTCACATTTCTTTTAATCAGATTCTAAAATATTAATTTGCTAAAGGAAAACACTACTTAATTATAAGAGCTTTAATAAACCAAATCTGTTGGTTGCGGATGTCTTGAGATAATGAAATTCTCAGGGGTAGTGAGGTGTTTTGCTTCTGCCTCCTAATTGGCCAGCATTGTGATTATTTTATGGTAAAACTGCACCTCCTGCTAGGTTGCACTGCTTAATTAATGCACTCTTTTTCAAAGAACTTACCAGCCCATGAGAAACCAGGCTGTAGGCAGATCTTAGTCTTGTACTACTGACATCATTTAGCATGTAGAAATGGGTTTGTTTTCTGTTCTTGAAGTAAAAAGTTGGAGAAGGCTGATCTTCTGCTCTGCCTTATTTCCCTTTTGCTGGGCAGTTTCAGCTCATTGATTACTGAAGTGTAGCATGCAGCATTTTTATTTAGCTGTACCTCATGCATACCAGAAAAGGGCAAAAGACTGAAAGTTTTAGTCCTTAGTCCAGTTGTAGAAGGTGGTATTCAAATGTCAATGTTTATATAGTTTTAGCCTTCAAGGGCTAACTCTGGGAAGGAATGAGAATATCATAGTTCACTTTCTGTGGCAAGTTGGTCCTTGCCACACTCTCAGAGGCTGCCACCAAGAGTGGTGGGTATAATGAAGATCTCGGTGTGGCAGATGGGACTTGCACCAATGCCCATAACCCATTTCACTCTATTGACCTGTCCTTAGTTTGAGCTGATGACCTGGAGGCCAGGGGTGCCACAGCTGTATTTCCCATCACATGGCCCAGTAAGTGCATTAGCAAAGCCCATCTCCATGTCTCTGTATGTACGGTGTCAGATTTACAGTTGATTGCCCCTCACTTCCCCAAGGATTAATCTGATACAAGACACCATCCTGGGATTTTAGGCTATCTTTGAGTCTTTGGAAACTCTAGTCCTCCCTTGCCTGATATCTTCTCCACTGTTGTTGAGCAGGGCAAGTGTGATGGAAAGACAAAAATAACCCTATGACAAGTAAATCTCCACAATGCCCCACATTGATGCTACAACAATGAATTTAGAGCTTTCACACTTCTAAAAATGAAATGTTTTGACCTGCTGTTAGATTGGTTGAAGGCTTCTTCGAACCAACTCCAATTTATAAGTATTATGTTGCAAAAGCACTGATACCATCAGTGATAGTGGCACCCATTGGAATAGAAGTACCCTACATCAAGCACATTTTGAAAATAACGTTACCACCTAAAAGCTTCTCTCCTGCAGAAAATGGATTGTACAATAGCTTATCAGTCGGAGAAGAGTGCACAGGAGAAAAAGGGAGAAATAAAAATAATAAAATCCACTCCTGTGTAGAGCATTAGAAATGTGGCACTAACAAAGACTTCCCGTTCCACACAGAATTAGTGCTGGCAGAGGCAGCTCGCAGGGCTGTGGGTGTACTCAGCTGTGCAGAGCTGATTATAGAAGATGAAAGAGCCTGGCAATTTATTTCATCTCACGCTGAAGCACTGCTGACAACTGAAAGTGAGGACAGAAGGATTCATTTGTTCAACTTCTGTTTTAGAAAGCAGGCTTCAAATGATACCACAGAGAAACTGGAGGGAAATGCTGTGGTGTAATAAAGTGGCTATTTTTTATTTCGCTGACTCCAAGATTTATGTTTTCAGCTGTCAGGGGTTTTTGCGGGGGCAAGAGTTGATATCTGAGAAGCCTGCAACACCATGTTGCTGGTGAAAAAAGTAGGTGGTGTTGGCCTAACTTAATACATGCAATAATATGTTAAATACATGTGCAAGTATGCAAATGGGGAAGCAATAGATCGATATGTACACACGTTTATAAATACATAAAAGTAAATATATTTAACACCTTTCTTTCCATTCTGTTGTACTGTGGCCTCAGGAGTTTCATAATCCCTTTCAGTGCTGAAATGTTTGAATGGGGGCATTCAACTGTAGTATTAACTTTTATTCAGCATAGTGTATAGTTCCTGGCAAATTGGACGTCACTTATTTTATTGCATTTTTCATGCACTAGAGCTTCAGGGATACGTGGCAGGAGCTCTTAAGTAGGGGACACGTGCAGGTGTACTGGCTAAGGAACAGACAGGATACAAAGCCACAGTCTGGAGACACGTCAGACCCTGCTTACCCCTCATCTCTGTGCCTGTGGCGGGTGGAACAAGAGACAGTAGCCTTAAACTGTGGGTGGAAAAGTCACATTTCGAAGGATAAGGACAGCAAGGCATGGGAAAGGAGTGCCTGGGAGCCCCCTTCCCCTCCCCTCCTCCCTCCCTCCCCCCCCCCCCCACGCCCTGTACTGGAAGTCTTTAAGAACTAGTCAGTCTAACATCTGTCAAGTCTGACAATAGTATAATTGATCCCGCCTTTGGGCAGGAAGAAAACTAAATGATGTCTTGAGGTTCCCATGGTTCTCTGAGTATGTTGGTTATTTTCAAGGACTTCATCTTTATTTTTAAATTGTGGTTAACCAACCGTGTTATTTCCCTTTAGTGCAAAAACATGGTTTACAAGCAAAAACAGTAAGAGTAAGATGAAAGGTCTGCTGAAGTGGTTGTTACGTTGAAATCTGGTTAAAATCTGACCATGTATTCTCCACGTATCCTAAACATTATATGCAGTCAGTAGGATCTGGCATCTCAGAGGACTGAATAATGGCCCCTCAAACTTCGTGAACTGAGACCCAAAAGAAATTACACATACAATTTTGTCACAATTATGTGTTTGGATCTAGAATTATAACATGCATACAGGCCAAATTGTCTTCCTTCAAATTCCAAATTCCTGTTGCTTTATTTTTTCACCACCACAAAGGCACAGCTAAATTATTATTCCAATGTGTAAACTATGTGAACATAATATTTTAAGTTTCTGGTCTAAAAGGAAAATATATATAGCTTCAAACTGATCTGAAACAAACAAAACCATGTCTTTTTCTCATGATCAGAGTGAAAAGTTTTGACTCTTTCCATGTTTTTAAGGTTTTCATTGTCAAAATTATGCAAACAATACAGAACTCTCAAAATCCTTTGGGTGGTCTGGAGCTTTGTTTTTCAATCTTAGGTAAAAATTTTCACCCAAGAGCATCTAGTATGAAGTCTTTCAGGAAACCCAGGTTAAGACCTGTTACAAAAAAGAACGACAAACTTAGGAAGAAAGAGAAATTATGCCAAATCACAGCTTTTGTGTAAGTTTGCAGGGGCACGTGCAGCAGCAATGGGAGTGAGAGGGGGAGGGAAGGGGGCTGGGTTTTGTAGTTGCTAATGCATCATATTAAGATAGTACTCATGGGAGACTACATTAAGTAGATTATACTACATTTATAATTGTAACCATTGTTGCCCTTTCCTGCATTACAAAATTTCTAAAATTCCTCCTCCAAATGTATTTAAGTATTTTCCTTTCTTCCAGAATATCACATTTCAGCATAATAATGCAAACCAGAATTTTTCTAATGCAGCTCCTTTCTTATTTACTTTCCCCTTGCAGGTTTTCCTTTACACATAAACGTTATTCCCTGATTTTTACTGCACCAATGTGTATTTGCAGCCACAATAATAATTTTTGAAACATCTTCCCATATAACCAAAGGTACAGTCACTGAGTCACAAAGTGTCCAGGAGCAGAAAGGTAGAGCTTTCAAGGATGATACTTAGTGCTGTGACCTATACAGAGAAAAAATATGCTGCTAGTATTTATCACAGCAGGTTGCCAGGTAAACAGCCATTAGTCATCTAGTACTTTAACGTTAAAAAATCAATTAAATGTAATCATCCAAATATTCTCAATTGCTGCTTTGTGGACCTTCTGTACAGTATGTGGTGGTGTAGTAGGAAAAACACAGATGGCTATCTGATTAGGAAATTGGTCACTAACTAATGAAAATTGGTTCTGCTTTACAAAGCAAGGAACATCAGACAAAATGGCAGCTTGGCTTAAGCAGGTGATTATGTAAAACATGCTGCTTACATGAATTGTAACACTTCCCCATTTGCTGTTGTCATGCCATGTCCTTCCAAACCTGAGTACCTAGTCCTGTTGCAACTCTTCTCTGAAAGCAATGCCAAGGCAAAATTAAAAACCAAGACACAGTTGCTTTTCCCTCTTCTCTGCCTCCTTAATAGGGAGGGCTGGCCTCAGCCACGCCAAAAAGTGGAGGAGAGAAGAGTCACATACCTTAAAACAGTACAAAGAGTTTGGGAGCACACACTCTGTTGCCCCTCCCAGCCAACACTTGGGCTTCATGGCACCCTATGGTAAACCCATGCTTAATACATCATGATTTGGCCTCCAGGTCACTCGAACACGCTACAGTATAACCTGTTTTATTCCTAATATTTTCCTTATAATTCTTCATATAATCTGACCTGCCTTTGCTAGTCCTGTGTTGCAGAGCAAAAAAAACTGGGACAGGAAGTTACCTGTTACAGTGCTGCGCAGCTGGGCTATGCATGGGGGAGGCGTGATCCTTTTTGTATCAGCTGAGCATCTGGTACGTACGTTTGAATCCATGTTTCAGCCTGTTCCTCTGTCCCTACTGTGCTCCTAAGTCAGCAGTTAACTACCTCAATGTTGTAGTATCCACAGAGGGAGGAATTTATATCGTGTATTCTGCTGGTTACTTCTAGCTTAATTATTTTCTGTTCTAAATCTCTGTTTGAGGAAATGACTTGGAGAATCAGCTTCAGCATATGAGCAGTAAGAATACAGACTGAATCTGGATGGCAGTAAGTATTAACTGCAGACAGAAGCCATTTAATTGACATCTTTCCTTTGTATAGGATCTGTTTTGTCCACATTTTGACACCACAGAATATGCCTGGTTTGTTACTGTTTGCTTTGTTAGCAATAATTTTTGAAAAATTGCTAGATGGTAAGATGTCATTTCCAGCTAAGAGACTATCCAGTTTTAAATGAATATTGTTTCATGAAGAAATGTGCTCATGATAGCTTATTTCAGAGTATGTATAACAATTTTGTCAAACAACAATATATCACAAGTAACTGCTTTTGAAGAACTACAGTTGATGTTAACAAAATTATTATTCCAACATAATTTTTTCTTAAATTCAAAAACAAACCATACTTAATATATTTACCAACTGCCTTATTTCAACAGGTATAAAAATCAACTTTTCACTTGTAGAAGCAGTAAGGTTCAGCTCAAATTATAAGTAGTATCAATCTAAGTCATTTTGGACAAGTATTAGTGTTTCAAAACAGTAGTACCACTATTGACACAGTGTCGTGCTCTCTGTGACAGGGGATGGAGTCCTTCTTCAGAAAAACATAAAACAAAATAGTCAGAAAGTCATTATTCTTCTATAGGTGATCATGCATCCTTCAGTTAGGGCCATGTTTGCAGGACTGTGTTGGGAATTTTTGTTTTGATGGTGAGCAAATGAAAGCAAGAGCTCTGCAAGCCCTTTACCTACAGTGAGCCTGGGAAAGTTTCTTGGGTCTTTAATCTCTACCTGCAGCAATTAATCCTCACCCTCTGTGAAGGCATGACAGGGAACCAGTATGGAGTTAGTGTCCTTGCCCTCACTCCTACTGTCCAATTCTTACTATCATATTTGGAAGTTGGTGACCTATACAGTATAGAAGAGACTGGTAGACTTCAAAACTCAGTGTTCATATCAATTCATATCATATAGAATGAAGGATCATGTTTGCTTTTATCTATGAACTATGTATTGTGGGTAAACTATGGAAAAAAACTACAGCAGCAGTTGATTTCATCACTGTTAAGTCGGTGCTATCAAAGATAGAAGAAGATAACCAAGTTCATGAATTGTGGAAAAGGGCTATTTGAAAGATGACCTCCCAGAATCTTCTTGTTTGGAGGGGGCAGGCACCTGTGCTGTCCTTGAAAAGGTTTAGATATGTAGGTAAGGGAAAAGAATTCAAAATAATACATGGGACAGAGGTGGCCAAATAGTAAAATAGCAACTCCAATAGCACTGAATCTTTTCAAAAGCTCAAAATCCTGAGTCTGCTTCTGAAAAATGTCAGGCTGATAAGTCTGAATGAATTATCTGTTGGAGATTCATTTAGAAAGCAAACCTAAGTCACTGTAATGTGGTTAGAAAATGTACCGGCCTCTCAGAAGGCATAGAAAGCATAAAAAGGAGAAGTGAGTTGCTTTTTTTTACTTCTTTATTTGCAGCATTGACCTTGAAAGGAAAAGGTGCATAGAACAAATCATGGAGTGCTATTAATATCTTAGGAATATTTCTCAATGTAACAGTAAATGACTAAATGTGTTTATGCCGCCACCAGGCTTAATCCTAAAGCAATCTGGTGTCTCTGATTTTTAACCTAATATGATCCCTTTTCCTTCAACATTTATAGCCCTTTGAATTATGTACTGGTGTAAAGATTATACACTAGAAACGTAGAAGCACAAAATAAGGGTAATTTATTAGTATATTTTGTCTACCTATTTAAGAACTTAATTCCACATATTCTGTAGAAGTGTTCTGTAAAAAACTTGTTCAGGGCATTATCTATCATATTACGCACATGCTGAGTCCTTAGCAGCTTGGACTGTGAGTGTACTAATGCTCAGACCTTCAAAAAACAATGTCAAATTAAAAAAAAAAGTAATCTAAAAATTTACAGTTCAGTCTATTTTCATAAAATAATTAGTAGACATTAGTTTGAATCGTTTCTAGAAAAAAATCTGTTCCAAGTTAAGCTGATGGTAGGTTGGATGCTTCAGCAAATGTCTGGATACTGACTGTGTAATAAGTTTTCACCTTTCCAATGCATTTCAATCCAGTTACAGGGATGAACATTGTTTTGCTGGAAAATGAAGCAGGAATGGTTATTCTTTTCATAATGTTGATGTTACTACTCACTTTTTGTGCTCTAGGAAATGCCTGCAATGAATACAGGGAGTCTCTGTGTGCCTAGAAGGTATGATGTTAGTTGGAAAAGGAAGCCAGAGTAAATTGCGTTACTTAAGGATTGGAGGCTCTGATAGCTGTAAGAAAAAAAAAACCAAAGTATTGGACAGTTAATATGGAAAGCTGTGTAGCAGAAAAAAGCCTGTGATGTTTTAAGTAAGGCATTATCCACAAAATTTTAAAATACAAGAAGGAAAAAGTCATTGTGGGATTACTTATGCTGTGGTCTGCTTACACGCTAAGTAGTCTTGCGAGATTATCTCTCGCAGTATTTCCTGTGCAGAAGCGAGGCATCTTCCAGGGTTTAGCTCTTGATCACTCCCACAGAGGAGCAAATAATGAAAGAATGAGGAATAGCTTAGTGGATAGGATGTAAGATAAGGATTCAGTTTTTCAGAAAATCTTGGCCCAGTTCCCAGTCCTATTATAGATTGTAGCCTTGCAGAAATAATTTAATTATTTTATGCCTCAGCTTTCTATCTATTTTAGTACCTACATACCCCAGAAGCAGCAAAAGGTAAACTCTGTTAGCTGCTGGAAAGGGAAGATCTCAGGCACTAAGGTGCCAAGGCTGATGAGAATCTTGATAACTAGGTAAGGACATGAGTAGTTGGTTGAGGTGGTCAGGTTGCTGAATGAAAACACTACCTACCATTCACCCGTCTGCCCACACAGGCTAATCTCATGTGTTCTTCTACAAGCATCCTCCAAGACCATGGTATACAGCTACTCTGAATGGTCCCTGGGACTGCTAGCAGGTCCTGACGCAGCACTGTCAATACCATTAAACTGTTACCATACTTTAACTCATGGAAAATAGCACCCTATGAAACAACTCCTGAGCACATTTGGGTAACTAGGTTGTCCTGTGGACCACTCCAGTGGGCAGTTTGCTTTGCCTTCCTCCTCTGGAAGCAGGAGACCTCACTGGTGAAGACATGGGCTGTGATGTCCCAGCTGGGCTTGACATCCAGCATCTGTTCTTAACTAGACTTCATTATTTTCCTAGCTGTGGTCTTTAAACCAGCATTGGCTGGGACCTTGCTCCCTAAATGCTAGTGTTTTCTGATGTGATGTAGTGTTTTCATGTCTCTTTCAGAGTCACAGATTGTAGCCTTACCAAAATTAGTTGAAATAATACAAGTAAGTCTTGATGATCTTAATCCTCCTGACCAGAATTTGTATCTGGTGACATTAACAGGAATGAAAGCTTTTAGGGTTCTCTGCCAGGGGTCTAACCTTCTTGTATGATTCTTTCCCAAAACTATTGGTCTTATTTCCTGTTGCCAAGACTGCCACATGTAATTGCAAGAGGGGAGAAAATTGCCAGCATAGATAAAGAAGATGATTTTCTGATTTCCTTTAGCGAGAATAATGAGAATAACTGTAAATGGGAAACCAGAGAGAAGGAATCCCCACAACAAATGTGGTCCTTGTTAATATTACTGGTACATGGTAGAAGTTTCATTGTAATATAGTTAGGAAAAACCATTGCAGACTCAAAGAGATTCCAAAACATTTAACAGTACTTGAAAATGAGTGACAAATACAAAATTATTTTGTATACATTGGCCTCTAGCTCACCCCAGGTTGCTGTTTTACATGCCATAACAAAGACAGAAAAAATAGATTAGACTTAGAAGCTGTATAAACCTTTACATATTCCCTTTCTTTTACTAGCATCTTAAGATTTTTTTTTCTGTGTGGGCTGATGTAGGTGCCTGCTTATGTCTAACCCTTTTATAGTGCTTTGTCCTCATACAAATAATCATGAAAGCACATCAAATAATAACAGCAGGGGAATTACTATGCTGCCAAAAGGTTCCCATTAAGCAGCTAGAGTGTAGTCATCATTGTAATCGTTTTGAGATGTTGAATATAGTTAAACCAGCTAGCTCAGCTCCTCTGAAATCTCTGAAGCTTTTCTCCTAAGAATAAAGGAGCTTCCCACTATAAATAAGGACCAGTAAAGTGTACTGGAATAAAAAATCCATCTGTGTTGCTGCATGCACATGCACCTATATGTATGTGTATGAAATGAAATAGCTATTTTTTTAAAGGTGTAAATATTTCAGTGCTTTCTTTTTTTACTTCAAGGTTTTGTTTATTCTTCAAGACGAAAATGTGGAATGTAACAAGAAAGGGACATCTTTAACCTTCAGCCTTTCTCCTGGATTTTCATTGCGCCTCCAAATGCAGTTCTATGTAGAAATACTTAATACAGTAGAGGATGTTAAGCATTCCAGGTGATATTTGTAGTTAACTGAATTAGTGTAGCAGATTGTCTTCCTGTTTTATGCCTTGTTGCAACCATTTGTAAAATTGAATTATATGATTCTATCTCGCAGACATGCAGTGAGACTGAAAATATAATTTTGACTCCCTTTAAAGAAGGGAAATTACCTAAATGTGCCAAATGTTATGTGAGTGCTGGTGTTAAATCAGTGTATTTTGTCCTTGGCCTCTGATTCCTAGTGTTATTTGCAGAGACAGCTGCATTTGTCAGTCTCTGCCTGGAGAATAATAAAATTTTCTTAATTTCTGCTTCGCGAAAACTTTGTGACTCTCATTTTCCAGTAAAGGTCTCCTTTTTTTTTTCTTTTTTTTTTTTTTTACCCTCTGTCTCCATTGTTTGTCCCTATTAGCTACCTTTTCTTTTTAAGCTTTGCCTCCAAACTACCCAAATTCCTTTCTCCAAAAGTCTGTTCACACTTCAGGACATATTTTGAATCTAAGGCTATTCCAGTTCTCCAGATCTTCCTTTGACCTTCTGACAACAGTGTTACAGGTTTACCTCTGGCTGATTTCCTCAAGTCCTTCACACTTATTCCACATAGAGGTGAAGTATGTGTTGGGGAAAGGAAAGCATACATACAGTATGTCAGCTACACTTTAAAACCACCTGAGGTAGGTAGCATTTATGCTAAGGCACTGTGAAAATGTACAGAGATCAGATACAGTATGTCTCAGACAGTGTTATCTGTTCTCTGTGTTAAATGGTTTTGTATTCACATATTAGGCAGCCTGCAGATATAGGGACAATTCCCTCTGCATTTTTCATACATACATCTGACGTGCCCTCCAAGTTATGTGTGGTCTCTTTAGTGCTTAAAACACATAATGGAAAGAAATATATTGTCAAGAGATGAGCCTGTAATGTCTACACTTCACCATAATGCATGTGGCATCTGTTCCCACCTTTTAGAAGGTGTTTTGGTGAGCCATATATTTCACAGAATATACCACAGAGTGCTTACTGTGAAATATTTTGATGAGGCATTAAGCAGCCATTGTAGAAACACATGAATGGAGAGAAGTGTAAAGGAACAGCGTAAGTGTACAATGTCCCATCCTTAATTTTTATTTTATCAACAATACTGACAGTTTATAAAAGTTGTTGTGGTCACAAATATGTACTATAATTCCACTATGTTACTAGAGTGGAATTCCAGTCTAGTGGAATTGAGCTTCTTCAGAAAATGTACATAATTTATTTGCTGGAGTCACAAAGGTATGTAATTTGGCTGTTCCCAGGGTAGTGACTATAGTTCTGAAATCACAATTAAAACAAAAATAGTAAAGGTGTTGGGAGGTAAATTATTTTGTTCCGTATCCACATCATTTTTAGCATGATGTCATGTACATCTAAAAGAGGAGAATGAGAAAAATAAGAACAAGCTCTTTGATTTTGCAACTTAGTAAATCCTTGCTCAGCTGAGTGACACTCATCCTTGTGGTCCACTGAGCGACTGAGAAACCTGACTTGCAACAAGGTTTTCAATATCATGTTCTTATGTTGTCATGAGAGGCACTGATTATTTTGATTTTCCTTTTGTTCACTGGGCACAGGGAGGGTTTGCAACAGTCATCCTCAAGCATCTAACATTATACACCCATGTTAGGACCCTAATTGCTCTTAAACGGTATTTTATTTAGGAAAGAGAAAAAACGAGGCGCATTCAGACTGTAATTCAGAGCTGCATGGTGCTGATTAGCCCTTTCAAAGTTACCACCCCTCTGCAGTCACATTACAGGTAGCCCAGAGTACGTGAGGTTCCTGGCTTTGGTGTCTCAGACAGGTGCTTAAGGTTGCGTTATGTGAATTGCCTTTTTGTGTCTGCTCCTGCCTTCCGTGATAGCATTAGGAATCCTTTTGTTCATTTGAACAAACATAAAAAGAGTGCTCTCTCTCTTTCTCTCCTCTATCCATCCCATAAGCAGAGTTTAAGAAATACCTTGAATTTCATGGCCTATTTTTTTCTGCAATTCAAATTAGCCTTTTTTTAAACCTCAGTACTTTCAACTATTGCTACAGAAATGACAGTGTTTCTTTTTGAAAACTCATTAGTAATGTTTTGAAACACTCTGTTTACAAAAGCTTTCCTCTTATCCATTAAAACAAACGAATGACTTATCAAGTTTCAGAATACTTGTAAGGTGAGCTTTACAGATCCCATTAAATGTTAAAAGCTGTTTGCAAGAACAGTGTGCCTGTCTTCAAGCTCACAGTGTGCTTTCCCCAGATCTTCAGATTTGTGAGATGCACCAACAAAATGCAGAAAAAGGATTATCCTAATTTGAAATAGGTCAGTCTAAAGGTGAAATTCTAAGACTCGTTGTTTTAACTGTCTGGCATTACCAACAAAGTTCAGGAAGGTTGAGAATATAATACAGGAAAAAATGGACTGAAGTACAGAAAAGATTAAGTGAGATAACTCTACAGTCATGACCCCTGTATATAATAAAAATGTTTTCTGGGCAAAATTAACACTGCTGTTGGATGTACATGTAAAGATTGACTGCAGATATATACAGCAGTGTAATTTTTGTCCACTCTAACTTTTCTACTGCTTGATTAAAAGACTAGACATTTCCCCTTGAGATTCACTCCTCTGCCTAATGTGCTGTAATTGCAACAGAGTTCTTGGTACAGCAGCAATGAGCACTATTCTGTAATAAATTTAGGTCACTGCAGAGTTCATCATGTAGTCCATGGCAACAGAAGATAAAGCACTGGTTAGTTCATCTCTAGCTTTTAGCTGCAGTGTCACTGATTCTCCTGTCTAATGATATTAATAGAGCTAAACGTAGGCAAATTGTCCAAGTACCAAGGTCTCTTCCTTCCTACTGCATGTGTAATATTTCAGCAAGCAAAAACATGATGTAACAGCATAATAACAGAAATGTGAACTAGACTAATTCATAGCCAAGAAAAGAACAGTCACATTTTACCTTGGAGCATTCCTTTCCAGTTACTATATAATCTCTCAGATCAATATTTTTGAAATCCTTTTGTTTTTACAAACCCTTACACTTATATCTTATTTCTCTAGTGAAAAGCAGATGGAAATTGTGCAAGGCTTTCAGAAGTGTTGATTGCAGTTGTGAAGTATTTGGAATTAATTCAGGCAGCACTTTGCTACAAGAAGAGTTTTTCTCTGCCTGCTTACTTACTTGACCTTGCAATTGAGAATATTTTATTCATTGAGCTTGTTTGCAAGGCGGCCATTCAGATTACACCCTAGCTGCAGGCCATTTGTAAGTTTTTTTCACTTCAAGGTTTTTTAAATTTTATTGCTTCACCAACTGATCTACTCAAACACCTATCTCACCTCAAATGCATATCTCTCATCTCATACTGCATCAGGAGTATCAGTAGGACTGAAATGCTGTACCCTGGCTTGCATAAAACTGTGCAAAACTAACTTTTTCTTCACTTAAGTATGTATTTTAATCTCTTACTGTTGCTGATGGTGGTGCTTGTTGATTACCACATCTCCCATGAAAGGACTGAGAGAAAAGTTCAAAGCGTTGAAGCATAAACATAAAGGAGTGGGATCTGAAAAAAAGCTGGGGTGGGGAGTATGACTTGAGTTTAACTTTAACATATATTACACTTAGAACTGGGAACAATGAACTACAGTGGACTGCAGAAGTTGGACACACGTTTTTTTAGTTTTGAAGATCTTAGCCTTAAGAGTCTGAAATATTTTTGAATAGTTTAGTAATAGTTGTATGCAGTGCCATATAAATCTCTTGTAGTTGTGAATGTCATGAACAATGGCAAAAAAGAGCATCTTACAAGAATACAGAAAGCAGAAAGATGTGAGTAAAATGTCTACCAAAATAAGGGCATCAAGCTGTAGCTGTCTTAGTGCTCTGATCTGTGGCAGAAACCAAGTATTGAGTCTGCAAGGTTAGGATCCATGTTTTGAAGGGAACCTAGGCGGGATAGAAGTTTCTCACTTGTAACCTGTAAGTTCTTAAGCATGCATGATATCATCTGGAATTCCCTTGTTAAACTTTTTCCATGTAAGTTCCTAAGATGGAGCTCTTTTTAATCCATAAATCAATCTCTGTTTGAGTATCTTGCTCAACACCTCAAAGACAAAGTCCAAATCGTTACTTGTATGGTGTTATATGACCAATGGCCTACTATACTAATCTTTTCTTGGCAGGTTTCGCTAATTACTCTTCAGTTTTCAGATTCTTTTGTTTATAGCAGAGCACTTCTGAAACATATGGATCCTAATATTCATTACATATACACTATCTTTAGTGAACTCAGTGAAGCTGCAAAAATTTGTACCAACTAATGAGCTGATCCATGTTTTACACAGTTTTTGCTTATGTAAAAAGGTTAAGGTTTTTAAGACACTAGAAAAGCCCATTGGATAGTCTATGAAGTGGTGTTTATTTCGGAGTGTGTGTGGAAAAATATACTTTTGAAAGAGAAATAATGAATTAAATTACAGTTTTGTTTATACCTTCTTGAAATTATTTATATGGTGTAGAAAAGAGAGACAAAGGGAAATTTCAAAGACCTTTCAAACCTCTATATTTTCAGACCCTTCCACCAAATACAGCTCTGACCTGAATCTGCAGCCATATGATTCAAGTAACCCCTATTTAAAACAATACTGAACTGATTATGGCTCCTAGGTTTGATTCCAGTTCTGTGGTGTGTCAATAACTTTGAGTGAAGTTGGTGAAAGGTACTAAGATCTTGCTGAGATAGTCTCAGATCACAGGCTTTCCATGTCATGTCACTTTTGATTTTCACTTTTAAGAGTACAGAGTAACTGCTTTAATATGGCTTTTCCATTCTTACGTTATATGCTTCCCTTATCTTTCTACAACATTTATGATAAGATCTTTCTTTCAGGACTGATTTTCCTTGCACTCCAGCTGTGCGTACAGCTCTGTTCTTAGATTCCCTTTTTCCAGATGCCTCTGCTGTCAATTTACTCCTGTTTTCACTCACTGAGGTTTTTCCCCAAGTAAGGATACTATTACAGACCTCAAGATTCATCTTTAGATAACTTGTCCCCAGCAGTCATTACCGTTTCAGTCTTGTTTTTATTATGAGATTAAAAAGCAAAACAGAACTTTCTTGTTTCAGTTGTAGTTTTATTGCTAAATCTCCATGATTTTCTTGAGTGCCTTCGATCTGTTGTGGAATTTGCTTCTCACAACAGACAAGCAGCTCTAATGTCAGATGACAAGGCCCTGCTGATCATCTGCAGGTTTCTAACTTAATGTCAGACTGAATTTTTAAGATCCTTGCAAGATTATAATCAACAGAGTCTATAATTCAAGTTCTTAAAATAGGCATAGTTTCAGGATAGTCATTCAGTGTAGATATTTAGGGATACAAACTTTTAAGGAAAATTTTACTTTCTGATTCAAGGTAGTTGACAACTCATAAATTGGAGACAGACTCGCATATAATGAAGTCTTCATAAGGCCCCACTACTAGAATATAGAAGATTAATGATAAACTTTGGAATTTAATATCCTAGTGCCTTATCCGCTATCATGATAGAATGAAAAGAGATTACTGTCGGACAAACAGTACTGAAAGAAGATTAAGTTTGTGACATTATCCTAACTGAAAAAAGTAATTGATTTTTGATAGATGTTTTATTGCTGATGGAAGTTATGATTTTATGAAATAAGGAAGGAAAACTTCACTTAAGACAGGCAGCCTTACAGAAAATCATCTGGGTACTTCATCTGGAGTTTTAGAAGTTTTACATAGTTAAACCTGTTTTACTGGTTTAAATTTAAAAGGGATTCGAGCCTTTTAGAATGATGAACAAAAGCTGACTTACCATATTCTTCTGTGTCACAGCAGAAAGTTTCTGAAGTTTTTTGGTCTTACATATCTGAGATATTTCTGGAAGCCTGAAAGGAAATTACTACCTGCAGAGAGAGACTGTAGTTTTTCTTTTAAGAAACCTTGAAGATGGCCAGAATCCAGCTTTCCAAACTAGCTGTCTAAACGATGACAAGTTTACACAAAGGTTCTCACCAAATTGTGGGAAATGGGGAAAAAAATTAAACACTTGATGGCCAAGTGCTTCTTATGAACCTGCAGAGATTTCAGGATTTTGATATGTGCTGGGATTAACTGGAATAACTGAGTTGAAGTGTAATAGAATTTTACTAAATGCATATTCTTTTTCTTTTTCCCAACATAGTGTGATCACTGTAAAAGTACAAATGTTCATCAATATTCACTGAAGTCCCTGAGTTACTAAGCACTTATTTTATACTTACAGTAAGATTAATTTTTATTTTTGATTTTCAGAGAATACTGAATCTGAATGGATAGTAAATGTTATCAACATACAGTCATATAACACATTGTTATTTTTAAATATAAATTGCATAAATAACTGAAATACAAAAGAAAATTTGTTTTCAGTTAGCATGTTCTGACCATACCGGTTGTGTCTTTTACCTGGGTATATCACACCCCAAATAATAAATAACCTGTAATAATAAATGTCCTGTAACAAATAGTCTGATCGTCACTGGGAACTGGTATAAAGTTCATGGCTTAACCTGCCTTTACAAAAACATTGACTTTGGGAAATAGTTGCACCCATAAGCTGGTAAGAAAATCTGCTCTTCCAGCATTTCTCACAGGGTTTTCAGCAACATGTGCTTTTGTTTCTTTCAGTATTTCATCACTGCTTTCTCTTTTGACCAATTTACCCTTCTGAGCAATCAACATATGCTTAGGATTAAAACCTGAAGCTTAGTACCAAATTTAGAAGAAAAAGAACAAGTGGATCTGAAGTTTATATCTATTAGGCAAAAAATACAGGGATCATTAGCAACAGAAGTGGATGTCTGTCTTGCATCCTTTGTAGGAAGAGAAAATGGTTTATTTGTTGGCTTTACACTGTAAACTGATAGATTTGATCTCTGACATCAGTCAGTAGAAGATTCCACTAATCTACAAAACCTGGGTTCAAACCTCATTGCCAAATAATTGCCCATAATTTTTGTAAGAAATGTAGACAAATCATGATTGACACATCTCTCCATACCTCTCTCTCTCTCTTTCTCCTGCCCTACACAATTACCAACCAAGATAAACATTCCCTGCAGGCAGGAAAGAGAATCTACTATCAATATTTTGATGATCCATTGATGCAGGTCCTATCTGATTGAGCTTTATGCTTGTTCACTTGGAATGTAACACTTGGTGACCTTGAAATATGAGCATTAAAGACAGGATACCTTATCTCGCTGCATGTCACTGTCACCAAATAAAGCTTCTGTTACAGGTGCTTTGAAATGAGCTGGTGGTGAAAAGAGAACTTCTACTGTTAAACCTACCTTAACACAAAGTCTCTGTTATTTATTTACGGTGTTACATGAATCATCTGCACTTTCTGTGATAAGCCCAGGGCTGTGTGTCTTTCATTTCAGCTGACATTTTGCTGTCATTTGCCAGGCTAAGTAACTACTATGCAATCACTCCAAGCTGATGCATGGTCATTGTTTTGCACGAAATGGATATTTAACTCAACTGAAAGACCTTTTTGAAGAATGTAATTTGACAAAGTAAATTTTTGCTCCTATATGAGAAATCAAGTAGGTCTGTACCAAATACACTTTTTGTGAAAGCTAAAAGGATTTCTGCAGAGAAATTGACAAACTCTTTTACTTCTGTGCACAAAGTAAAAAAAATTTATTAGTTTTGAGCAAAAAAGATTTCTCAGGGTACTGAGTGCTTTTATTTGGGATTATATATTCTTAGCCTCACCTGATGTTTGAGAGCTGTGTCTTTGTAAAGACAAAGAGCTGTCAGTTACATACTTTTGGATGTGTTAAAAAGGATCTAATAAAATGACATTCTTCTCTGCCTTGTATTTGTTGCTGTTTTTTATTTTGTTCCAGAGATTCAATTCTGAATCACAAGGCCAGTTCTTGAAAAAGCTTACTGCATTTCACGATTATTTAGCTTGCTTGATCGTGCACTACAATGATAGAATCACTGGGTATGTTGTACTTAGAGTAATTTAGCATTTTTGTCTCTCTAACTGTAAAAGGCAGAAAGTTGAGCACAATTCAAGGATAAGAAGTTTTGCATGCAGTTGTTCAGCTGCTGAGAAAATTTGCTGACAGGTTTGCCTGGATGTTTATACTCCTATTTGAGGAAAAAATAAATAATGATAATGCAAGCCATACAAAAATGGACTGGAATTGTCCACAACTGTCAAGCTACTGCTAGTTAGAGATTTAGAGACTGCTGGTTAATAATATATGAGCTTCTTATGCAGTACACTATGTGACTTTCATTTTCCTGTTCATGGAGCATATCAAATACAAGGTGTTACTTGTGGGTCTGGAGAGGTTTTTTCCCATTTTTTTTCTCTTCCAATTATTCATTAAATAGCTGATGTGTTATACAGAATTGAGAGGGGGAAACACAAATAATTCTAGCCTGAGAAAATGCCATCATGGAATTCATCATCACTTTGTGACATTTGCTGTCCTTTTATTAAACTGCCTGGCATTTCATGAAACCATGCCCGGACTAACTGTACTTTCATAAACTGTTGTTTTCCCCTATTAAATGATTTGCTAGTGTTTTCCATGCAGGAATGTCAACATGTTTAACAAACTTTAATGACTAAAGGTTTGAAATCCACCCTGATGTAGAGTCAAAAGTATCTTCTCTGTCCCCACCTTAGTCTGAGACACAGTAATTAATGGCAGGACTATGGGCATCCTATCGAGTTAAAACTGATGTTGAAGGGCTTTAATGATGTTGAACGGAGTCAGGATTGTTTCAGTCTAGCGCTTTAGTTTAAAAACCCCCAAACATCTTGCTTTTTGTTACAAAGATTTCTCCCCTCTCTCCTCCAGTTTTTAGTCTTCAGTTAATGTAAATTTGCAAAGGTGGATCCAGTAGTGTCTTCGCCTGAATCACATTTATTTTCACCTCCCAACAGGATGTTTTCTGTTATTCAGCTCCAGCGTTACAGTTCACTGAAGGTCACGTTCCCTTGCAGAAAGCCAGCATCGGTAGATTTTTATAGCACTGTTGCACGGGGCAGACTTCGGGGTAAGGTCCCCTTAGGAAGGGAGAGGCAGAGAACAGCAGCACCATAATGAATGTGCAAATGCACACAAATCCCACAGGCTGATCTGCTGCCTCATCCCCTGCCCTCTTTCAGATCTGACCCAGAGGACCGACACACTATGGGTAAAGCAGCCCCAAGCACACCAGTTCCTAGCGCTGTGTGCAAGCTGAAGGAAGGTTGTGCACACCTCATCTCTACGGCCATGCCACCTGATGTCTAGTTCCCAGCACCTCCTCCTGTACTTTCATCCGGTCCTTCAGGACTCCCTGGAGGCCTGGCTTTTGGTTTGGTTTATTAAAATGACTTTCCTGGAGGCATTTCTATGGAAAGATGCACATTGGACTCTTCCCATTAGGACAAGTTTTACAGCATATTTTCTGACCCTAGAATTTACATGAAAATCTCAAGATATTAGTTTCTTGGGAACAGATTATGGATGTTAACACCAGTCTGTGGTGAAAGTGATAGTCATTTGTCAGTTGTATAAAAAAGAAACATGAGGCAAACAATCTTATGCGCTTGCTATCTTGTCAAAAATAATTGGCTCATTAATCTTAGCTATATTAATTTATTTGTATTATGAAGGTCAAATGCAAGAAGATCCTTTTGGGTTTTCATCAAATTAAACACAACTCTCTCTATATTTACCAGAGTTTCTTTCTCTCTAAAAATAAAATTTCAATAACACCTTTAGCAACTAGTTAGGGAGAATAACCAGGGATCTAGTGAGAGATAGAGTAAACAAAGAGACACACAGCCACAGAATAAATAAACTCTACCAACACACTCCTCGTGTACATCCCTAATATTAGTTTCCTGTGAAAATAAAACTTGTTTATGAGACTAATATTATCAGATCACCTTATAAATACAGATGTACTTATGACACCTATATGGATATAATCTGAGGAAAGGAAAGCAAGAAAAACTACAGCTGAATTTTGGAATAAATAAAGTTTTCACTGGTTTACTGTATTCAGCCAGTTATCTCTCACACACACATATGCCCTATTGGATTTGCTGGACGAGACACAATACATGACTTTCCAGTGTTTGTAACTCATTTTTCCATGATGTGTTTCCAGAATTGTGGTTTTGGGAATTTCTGTGATTTGTAAAAATATAGAAAAACTGTCCTAAGTAAGAAATCTTAGTATTTGTTGTACCTTGCCTTGCCAACAGTGATTGTCTTGGACTCCAGGTTATCCACTGAGCAAGACTGCACTTGAGGAAATGCAGAATGTTAACACGTATCTCCAAAGCCATTAACTCTCTATCAAACTTCATACAATGTGTAGACATTGTTCTAACTTCACAAAATAGTTGACAAAATATCAAGATAAAGAACTTGTAAGAAGTTTCAATACAGTAAAGAGAAATGGGTAACATAATAGCTGCTTAGAGGATAAAGAGTAGGCAGCCAGCACAGAAGTTCATAAATGTAAAAATTTAATTTTAGGTAGCCTATTGCCATTTTAGTTGCTTACAGAGTCTACAGTTTACTCCTAGTCCATACAGCAGCATTTTTGCTTGTATGGTTTTACATTTTCTTCTTGTCCTCTTTCCAACCACATGATGTTAGATATTCTGAATATTTTAGTAACCTGTTTTTGCCATTCATAAGCAAGTTGTCAATTCCCTAAAAAAAAATTGTATAGGACAGATACTTCTTTGCCTCCTGAGACTTAAAAAATAACTTAGGCTCACTGCATGTATACTTGTTATTTCAAGACTATCTTCACTCGCAGCCATCAAAATTGGTGATTTTGCCTGATGTTTCAGAAATCTAAGTCCACCACATGCAGTTTCAGAAATCCCAGTCCATCTGAACCTTTATTCCAGCACATTTGGCTCATACAGTTTCTTGAACTTAGTTTTGGTTTTGCTTTCAACAGCAATATATGCCATCTACCCATAGGTTAGAGTGAACCTTATATCTTCCACTCAGTCTAGATAACGTGGGCCAGGAGAGACAAGCAGGCATGGTCATGCAGGAAGAGAATCAAAATGAAAATGCAGAATGAAGGGTGTACTTCGTTCATGAAACAATACTTGTTTAAGTGTGACTGTGCCTGCATTTCACTGTGTTGATTTACCACTGTACAGGAAGTGCCACAGAGCTGTAAAAGCTTAACTACCAACGCATGTGCACACCAGAAGGCTCACTGTGAGCTTATTGGTCTTACTGAAACTGTTCCTTAAAGGTGACTGGCACTTAAAAAACATTTCCAAACTGTCTCTGGTGTTTTTTCTGAAGTACATGTGGCCAAAGGAGGTGTATACCTACACTGCACAGTGTGCTGTTGCATAAAAATTCCTTAAATACTCTAAAACTGGTGTCCCCTTGAAGCCAATAAATTGAAAGAAATTGCCCAGAATCATCTGTACAGACTCTCATCTTATACAAGTCTAAAAAGAATTTCACCTTACCAGTTTTTGTAATATTGCTTATTATACAACTCAATCTTATTTTTTTCATTAGTTTTCTCTGGCAGGTTTCTGAACCATTGTTACTTAATTGCTTTGGCCTACCTAGTTCCCCAGATGCTGCAACCTATCACTTTCATCACTTCATATCTATTTTGTACTTTTTCAGACCATGACAAACAATCAAACCTATCCAGCTAAGCACGTGTGTGGAGAGTTCTCAAGAACAGCCTACCACAATTAAAATACTACGTGACTCAGGCTCATGGATGGAAGATGAAATGTGTAGAACCACTCTGTCCTGTCAGTGTGTGCTGTCCTCATTATCTTTTTCTTCTTAAGCCCAATAAATCTCTACTCACACACTTTTCCTTGGTACAAATTGTAAATCTATAGGACTTGTCTAACTAATGTAAGGGATCTTTCCCTTGCCCAGAGCAGCAGAGGCCTGGGAGAGTTCAAAACTGGCTTTAAAGCTATATTTGCCTCCTCTTAACATGTGGGTGGCAACTTCAGAAACATGAATTTTCTTTCATGTTGAGAATTTGGAATGCTACCATCTGTTACCTACAGGTAATTATATGTCTGCTCTTTTTTCATCTCAAATATAAGATATTTCATTTTGTACCTATATAGGGTGAAATGCAGGTTATGCTTGTGCCCAGTTACTTTGAAATTAGATAGGTATCAATCCACAATATTTCTGGGCAGTGTTATGAATTTTTTTAAACAGATCACTACTGAAAAGAGGTTGAGCATTGTTCATGACTATGTCTTGAAACCAAAGGGCATCTCTTTCCTCACTACAACCAGAGGGTCTGTGGCAGGATAAAAAAGAAAAAAAGAGACTTTTAAATTTCCTCCCATTGTGACATTGCTTCTGGTTTTCTCACTGCCAGATAAGGCACTGCAACCTAGCCTATCTAAGTGAGTCTTAAATGCAGCTTGGGAAGTGCGTTCACAACAGTGCACGGTCTGACTTGTCACACTGTAGATTAACTCTTCTACTCCTGTGGGCACCAGGGAAGCATGTGTTCTGAATAAGTATGACAACACAAAATTAATCCCATTTCTATAGCTTTACTCAGTTTTTACAATTTAATATTCTGAAATGACGGATGTACTGTCGCCTGGAACATGTGTTCTCTTTAAGAAAGATGCTGGTGCAAAGTGTCCTGTTGGGACTGATAATAAGACTCGTAGCCTTTACATGATCTGTTTTTTAACTTAGAGTTGTGGGTTTGCCATTCGGTCAGTATAATTCTTTTTTATGTGGAATTTATAGGGCCAGTGTGAATGTTGGAGTCAATGATCCTTATTAAGTTAGTAGATTAACTTGGAGTAGAATAAAAGTATAAAATAATTAAGAAGTAAAAATTTACAGAAAGGAATATTTGGTGCTGCACGGCCTCAATATTTCCACATCTAGCAAAACTATCTTCAGCTTCCAAATAAGTGCTTTAGTTCAGAATTTTTTCTGTATGGTTTGCCATTCCAGTTAGGCAGTTTTTTGTAATTGCTAACTTTGCAGCAGTTTCTAGTTGGTCATAGACTATTGAAAAATAAACATTTTTGAAAATTACGTCTCATATAGATAACTACAGAGATATCGTTATATAGATAACTCCTATACAGATAGAGGGACTAAGATACATCAAAATATTTCTGTCACAGCTCTTTGAGGTTTTCTTCTCTTACACTTCTTCATATGCAGATACAGCTTGTGCACCTTTCCACTGAATGTACACTGGCTGAGGCTGGTATAAAATCAAACTGGGAAAAAATGTAATATATTACAAGTAGGCTTCATTCCCTACATAATTTATGGCAAAGGTTTTGCATGTAAAGGAAAATTAGCCTGGTGTCTTTCTGTTAGATCTGTTAAAGGACAATAATAAAATGTATTTCTGCCAGCATTGTTTCACAGCTTGTATTTGCTCAGAAATGCTGTTCTATTAGCACATATTCCCTCAGTCTGTGAGACTATCACCTGTCCATTGCCAGTTTTACTTTAATTCTCTATTTGTCACTCACTGTGATATAAAAGCCACTTGTCTGTCTTTTTTGTTTTGGCTTGGTTTTTGGTTTTCTGTTTGTGGAGAACCGAATAAATATATTTTTTTCTTCACTCCTCTTAAATAGCTTGCAGAGTGATGCATGATTTACTAGCTTGCATTGTGGCTGTTCATGTATTGCTATTCAGTGATCCAAGGGACAGGGCACCACAACAGTAACTTTGCTTCTATTCCTATTAATCATCATGGGATACAAATAATAGCTGGTAGCATTTCTTAAAATTAAGTTGAACTACTCTGGTTCAGTTAGAAGTTTTTGAAACTTTTATAAAATGCTGTGGTAATATCGGTGTCCTCAACAAATTCTGCCTCTTCTAAGTTTCCTTTCTGCTTAAATAGGGGTGATATTTCTTCTTTCCCATCACAAAAAGGTGTGCTTTAATGGGCCAAAGTGGCTATAATAATACATCTGTTCATTATTGCAAAGAGAAAAACCTGTATGTAGATTCAGAGACATGGCTGGAAATGTGAGCAAGAGGCATCTTGTTTTATTTACAGTGACATGTAGACAGCAGGCAGCCAGCCAACTTGGTTATTTCTGTTCATATTTATTACCACATGCTATAGCACTGCAGCTGATTTCCAAACCTCTTGGCATTTTGTGTAACACAGGTTCTGGATAGAGCAAGTAAGTCATTAATATTATGGGAGGATATTTCTTTGATGACTTTTATTATGTAAAGGTTCTGTGGAAAGCACTAAATGTTAAGATGATAGAATTCCCCATCTCCTGCCCTTTCATCTTACCTGAATCCAAACTTCCTCTAACAAAAAATATTGCAGTAAATTGCATAAGGCACTGCCTTGTCTTTGCTATCTTCCAAAAACTTTCTCTTTCCCAATGCAAACAGCAATTTTCAGCCTGCTCCACCCCAGCCCCCACACTGATTTGTCTTTTATTAAAAGACCTTTTATTCACCTCTTGTGATGATGTTACCAAAAAAATGAAGAAGACACGCACAATAATACGTGGCCGTTGGTGCCAAGGCTCATTGTCCTGTGTTGTTGATGATAAAGCCACTGCCCTTTCCCTTACTGTACCAAGTGCTGTTAAGCTGGCAGCCTACAGAATTAATTTCTTGCTCTCCAACTTCTCTGCTTCCACCATTTACACACTTTCTCCTCAAGAAGCGAGAAGAAAAAAAATGCATAATTTAATTAATTTTTAAATGAATTTTTCTACCCATTGTTAAATGATTCATATAAATGCTGATGGCTATTCTTAAATGCTTTACTCTTGCTCTCCTCTTAGTTACTGCAGAGCAGTCCATCCAATCCTTTTAAGTGTGACTTATTCACTAAAAGCGTTTCCTGTAGCCTAAAAATATCTATGGCTCAGCTTTTTCCACATCTTATCTGTGCTGTTCTGCTTTTCTTACTGCTTTTAATCGATGTGTCCTTAAGTAAAGGACAATATTTACATCCTGTGTGGTAACTGAAATACTGATTTAAAAGCTGAAACAGATATTCTGTTAGGGTACATGCATGAGCAGGTGCAACCTTAATGAGAAATCAGTGTGCTGACCCCACCCAGTACTGGAGATATGATGGGAGTGAGACCCCTTGTCCAGCTTGCAGCACCAGGCAACCCCTTGAACACCTGCACCGGAATGACAGGACTGGCTCTATGCCTCGCCCCCAAACTTGCCTTGCTCATGAAGAAAGGCACCAGCCTTCTATTGCTCTCTTGCCATGGTAATAGCATGACTGAGGACTCAGGAAAATATGAATGATACAAGCTAGTGCCTTTGTGGTGTTGAGGCTGAAGAATGAATGAGAAGCTAAACCTTTTTTAGCTCCATACTTTCCTACAAATCTATGCCAGGCTACACACAGACAACGGAAAAAGCTGTGACTTCTGTTAAGGAAAAAGACACATATCCCATAGGATCCTCTCAAAAAAAGACACGGGCCTTTTCCCTCTCTTATTATTTGCCAGTGAAGACCATCTTTTACATGAAGTGTGTACAGCTGGAATGGGAATTTTCAGATATGATAAGGATTATCCTAAAACTGCTTGCATCAAAGGCGGTAGTAAAACTTCTACTTCTGACAGTGCCAACAATTTAGGCCAGTTCCAAGAACGGTGGTAATCTTATCTTTGGACTAGCTAGGTGTTTGTTTTTGTTCATGTCCTTGGAGGATAATAACATCTGTTTGTTGTTTTACTTGAAAATAATGTCTAAGAGAAAGAGTATTCTTGCCATCTTTTCATATTATAATTTTTACTATTAAATGTTCCTTAGTGGAGCATTTTGATATGGAAGTTTTTTCCTAATCTTCCCTCACTTCGCGTAAATACCCTCATAAAATAGTAGTCATTACCCAATCTTCTCTCTTTTTAGTTTTTACATAATATGAAACACTCTGTGCTGTGCATTTCTAGGAACAAAGCTCACCCATTCTTCACATACTGTATTGTTTTCAATGAATCAGGTATTTACAGTGCAACCCAAGAGAGTAATGGTTTTTCTGACTATTTGCAATGCTGTTCTCCTAGTGCCTTAATAAAGATGAGCAGTGTTTAACTGCCAGGCATCAGAGATCTCTTTATTTTAATTAGCAAGGGTGCTTTTCCTATCATTTTCCTTGGAACAAAATATATCCTGGAAGATTCCTTACACTGCTCCCCTAGGTGTTGATTTGGAGTGAATTAAAGAAAACATATTGTGAAAGGTGAATAGCTAGGGAAAAAAAATAAGGTCTATCATTAAACAATATAAATGTTTCAGCCTTTTACTCTATGAAACCTTAGGGCAATGTCTTTTCAATGTCATGCTTTAGTAAAAGTCTTTTTAGCCCGTGCATGTCTTTCTAAACAAGACAGACAAAAGCTTTTATTTTAAAAGCAAACAGCTAAGTGATTTGCTGTACACTTGCCATGAATAGTAACGAGTAGATTTGTGGTGTGTTCCTCTTTTTAATTAGCACATTGCTATAACCCGACTGCTGTTGTTGCTGTATGGATGAGTACTGTCTTATTACAATGCGTCTAGAGGATACCACTTGCAGCAGTTTATGAAACAAGATAGAAAAAAATACCATAGAGTGTTCTTGGGATTGGTTTAAAATACTTCAATGTTTTACTCTTTTTTTGCGGAAAAAAATTGGCTGTTAAAGCTCTGAGTAAATCCAATTGTAGGTATTGTGCTGTAAAAAAATAACTTTAAATAAATTTCTGTAAACTTATTTGGGAAAGGGTTATTTTCCAGAGCTGGAATATAAATATGTGTAAATGTTGTTTTAAAAATAAAAGCATTGTTAGACTGAGTTCTCTTGTTACAAACCATTTCTCTATGTCTTAAATATAATTAATTTTTAGAGTTTCATAGTTGAATAAGATGGAAAAGATAATTTTTTTAAATCACATTTTTAATATATTTAGCTGATGTACTGGTTTAAATGTTTTTCAAAATTCTCACAGTTGTTCTAGACAGAGCAGAATTTTAAAGTAGTAACATTAAAGCAGAAAAGAATTATGGCTAGATCTGAATGAAAGAGAGAATGGAGATTTACCAGAAATTTTGTCAGAAGTTTCAGGCAATGAAAGAATAAAAAAAAAAGAAAAGGTTGGCAGAAGGGAACCTGTATTTCGTTATCACAGCTGCACTTTTAATGGAGATTCATGAAAATATCCTCTTCAAGATAATACATACTATACTTATTACATTAAAAAAATCATAAAAATATATCCAAGAAAAAATAGAATGGCTAAATCAATTGTAAATGTCTTTTGTTGCTGCAGATTTCAGAAATATTCCATTTGGAGGCTTCTAGCCAAATTTATTCATGTTGTCTTCACACTCAGGGGAAGTTCAGGATTTTCTCCTAGAGTTTTTCCACATGGGCGTAGAGGACATCTGTCACCTCTGAGGTTGCTTGCCCCAGAAATACTCTGCCCTGCCCTGTGGAAGGTAAATGTCAGTGTGTGTCCATATAAGGTTCACTGAAAGCAGGAAAAGGGACATGTAAAGGGTTGTTGATGGTTTTTCATTTTTGCGAAGGTGGTAGTGGATCCTCACTAAAAAGGTGTATAGAGCATCTCTGTTACTGCACAAGGAATGTGACCTCCTGAGTTATGATTGACAGCAAAGTACCTAAGAGAGAAACCAGGCTTTTAAAACAAATTCCTATGAAAATATCAGGACTGTCCTAATACTTACAGTGTGCTGGATACTGTCCAGAGTGAACAGAAATGAGGCTGTCTCATGACCTGCACTCTCTAAATCATGGTTAAATGTTAATGCAAATACTTTTGTCAATAAATAATACAGAAAGATTTTAGAGATATTTGCAGTACTTTGCTCTGGAATTCCTATTTTTTGAAGTGACTTATTGGTCTTCAACAAGTTCCGCGGCAGAAGAGTCAGGAAGTATTTGCTGTATTATTCACAGTTGGGATTTTTTTTTTTATTTTTTTAAATGAGAGAAATTGGAAGTTCACCTTTTAAAAGCATCAGATTAGTAGGATAAGCAGTTAGGCAAACAGGAAACTCCTAACAGTAAACGGGATTTTTTCCAACATTATATGAATGCCAAAAGCCCATATTGGTTTTTTTGAGACGTATATATGTGCAGTCATTCATAAAGTGTAGAAGTGAAAAGAGTGGACACACATTCTTGGTTCTACGCAGTATAAATGAGTGCAAAAATATGATGGCTATTATATATATATATAAATTTCTGTATTTATATATTTACACATAGCTGTGTGTATACAGACATGGATTTCTTTTAAAGGTAGTTAGTAATCCTACATGCTGCTTTTTTGAAGGCGGCTAGATTTTTGGACGGTACTGTTCTGGTCACCAGATTACACATTGCTTTTGGATACCTTGTTCAAATGTACAGAAGGAAACAAAGCATGTTATTGCACTAGCTGAGAACTAATAGTTACTCATTAGTAGTGAAGCCTTAATTGAATTTACAAACTGTGAGTAATGAAAGGTTTCTAAATCCTTTTATATTCTAACATATTGTTTATCTATGGCAGGTATGTTGCAGAAAAATTACCCATCATATGGCATTAAAACCACTTCATGGGATTTTGTATCCAATTACCTGGAAAATCAAGAGTTCAAATATAGTGCCTGAGAAAGGACTAAGAAAGAGGAAATTGTTAAATTATGCAATTATATTAAGAATTAACAACTGTAAAATAAATTTGAAATTACTTCAACACCTGTGTGACCTTTTCTGTAAAAACTATATATATGTACATATTTATATAGAATATATGTAAAATAAATGTAATAATTACAATGTCTGTTTTCTATTGACTGTCAAAGTTTGCTAGATGATGTGAATCGAATACTTCCTCTAATAAAATAAGATGCATTTCTAATCCTTCATGAGTGAAAAGTGTTGATATTTAAGCTGCCATCACATTAAACTGCCTTTGACCAAGGAGAAAAGTTATCCAAAGGTGGTCCTGGAGGTGGATAAGAGGCTAGAAAAAGTTCCACATTTGGGAAAAAGGAGGAAAATATGGGCTTTGCTAGCTGGTTCTCAAAAAAATAAAACTTTCTGGTGCTTCTTGGCGGTTTCAGACAGATGCCCGAGAAGGATAATGAGCAGGAAATGGACTGTGCAGTCAAACTGAACGATAAGTGAATATTTCACATAGATTTTGCCTTGCCGTACATCATGTATCCATATAATTTGTTGGTACAACTAAAACGTACAGCACGCATACTGAGGTATAAGTCTGACTTCTCTGCCACAAAGTACATTACAGTGTGTAGACACAGACAGCATAATGTGTCTGAAATTCTTCCAGAACTTGCTTTTCACAGCACTTCGCCTACAGCTGTAATTGATAGTGCACCACAGCGATGTGACACCTTTCCTGAAAGGCTTTTTGTGGAATACATCTGCTGTACAGTGGGAAAACAAAATATGAGTCTTGACTGAATCTTGTGGTAGAAAGGACTCAAACTGGGAAACTGTTCAACACAATTTGCATATTATGCAGATGAAAACCTAATGACAAAAGAGTGTATTGGCAAACTGTGTCTTGTTATCTGGCAATGATGTGTATAGCAGCACGGGGTACCTAGACATAATCTCTTCTAAAGTTATTTTGCAATGAAAAAAAAAAGTCAGAGAAATGCAGTGAGAACGATATATGTAAATAAGAGTCACTTGTGATGAACCACGTAATCCCATACAATCCAAGTAATCCAGTTCACTTTGGGACACAGGCTTCGTGATTGTATGTTATTAATTCTGAATGGTGGAAGAGGGAAAGTAGCCAAGTGCTTACTGAATCCTCATTCCTAGTTTGAGCGGCTGCTTCTTCATCCTTGCTTGCCAGTTCTGAATGTATTTCAAGGAACATTACTGAGAACAAAATCGAACACCATCAATATTAATGATCTGAACTAGGAAGATAGCTTTTAGTGTGCAAATTAATTACCCTAATCACAGGGTTTTTTGTATCCATTTTAATGAAATAACTATTTATTTCACTGAGTCCTGAGCTTTTCTTTTGCAAATAAGGCACATTTACATGATAAATACATGAAATTTAAATGGATGACTAAATTAAATTGAGGGGGGAAAAAAGGCCTTTTTAAATACAATTTTCATAGGAAAAACAGCTAGATTAATGGGTTGGTTAGCTGACTGGCATCTGTGATTAAATCTTTTTAATGTATGTCAAATAGAATTTAATGGACCTCAAGAAATGTCTACATAGTCAGTAATATTCAGGGTTTAGCGAAGATGCATTTTATCTCCTATTATTGAACTGTAGGCAGCTGAAGGCATATTGCTTGTCATTGCCCAGTACAGTATGGAGACATTATGGCTGGAAAAAATAGTAATATAAATTTGCATTTCTCTTCTCCCTGTGTTGTGTACCCTTTCCTCTGAAAATAATTTTTCCTACCTACAGAAATTTAAAACAAGAATCTCCACTCTAAAATGGTGGTTTCTGATTGTTTGCATAGTCTTCTGATTTAATCACCACATGCACATTAGTTTCATACTGTTGTTTTCTAATAATGACAAGAAAGGGGGAAATGCTTAGTTCAGAGGGACTTTAAATGTATCTTTTAGATTCTATGTGTTTTGAAAACTTTATTTATTGGAGCAAAGCTTTGAAGGGCTCCATATTCGACAGAAGCAAGATTTGAAACACATTCCAGCTCATTTTTTGATAACAGTCCTGCAGAACAGAGCATCTTTCTCTGCTTGCTTTTTTCCCAGCCGAGCCACCAGAGACATCTCCAGCTTCCTTTGATTTGAAATGATCAATGGCAGCTGCGGCAGGCAGGCAGGGTGCCCCAGGCACAATGCAAACAAGTCTCTCTCTCAGCTCACTAGGATTTACATTTCAATTGCTGCCACATTTTTAAAGATAATTATAACCTTTTTATATTAATATTTTTCTGTGGCTTCTCTGATATTTTAACAACATAAATATTAATTTCGCACATCAAGGAGAAAAAGCTTTCTTCACTGCAATCTCGTGAACAAAAATCTCCCCAAAACACAGGGCATCAAACATGGCATCACAATCTCTGAGCATTAACCACACTTGGACAAGGAGCGGGTGGGGGAGTGGGGGGGACAGGGTTGGGACGGGACTTCTGCTGGATTTGATTTTGCATGGCCCTGCACTGTTTTAAAGATTACCAAAGAATAACCTTTCCTTTTGACTTGAGACCACACTGTCCTCCTACAAAAGCAGAATGCACTCGCTGTCTGGGCTGACATCTGTGACTTAACGTGCCTCCAAACAGTATTTTTACCATGGTGAAAAATATCAACTAGATATAGCTGCCTCGATAAAATTGATTTTCTTGGAAAGAAGAAAGGGGAAATTGCTGCTGGTGGTATTGAGAATTTCTAAAGAGTTTTGCATTTCATTGCTGTAGTCCTTTTTTATTCTTGTTACCCCTCCAGCCCTTTATATCCTTCCCCTTTTGCATCAGGAAAAACCATCATAGTGTACAAACAGATGTTGGTTTACCTACCCAGGTCATACGTTGGATCACAATAAATTTTTTGGAGCCTGCCCTATAAATTTTTAGGATGTAGCATATTTGACTTATTTTTTTAAATCCTCCCCACCCATTTTTTTCTTTCCTTCCACAATTTCTCATGCAACTACAACATTCCTAACTGCCCTTCAGTGCCGAGTATCACTCATGATTTTTACGTTCAAGCACATGTGGAAATTATGCATTTTCCATAGCAACTGACAAATAAGGGGAATTAATGTATATTACAAAGAAAATTGATACCAGTATCCATCAGATGTTACAAGGAGGTCATTCTGTTGCTCTTCTTGATGAAGTGCAGAGTTACAGTCATTGCCTTGGAATCTTTTTATGGGCAAGACCTTCATTTCCTACACACCAAAGCCATGAGCTTGAGCATCGCTTGAAGCTGACTGGTGGAATAAAACTGTTCATGAAATATGCATGACTAACACATATGCTGCCAGAGGAACTTAGTGTATTATGTATGACCCTTCTGTAATTGTAAGGAAATGATATTCATTTAAATGGATGTTTATGACAGTTAAAGGTACACCTAATGAGACAAAGGTCATATGCCTAAAAACACGGGGTTAGCCCACTATTTCTGGCCTTGTTTGCAAAGACTATGCGTTTTTCATAGTTGTTTCTCTAGCATGTGTGATCTATATTTATGCAGTTTAAAAGAGTCCCTGTCTTCTGTATTTGGATGCCAAATGCAGTATTAAACTAAATGCAATTCTAATATTATATGCATACATCTGGGAAATATCTAGACAGCATATTAAAATTCACATTAAACCTAACTCTCCTTTTTCAGCTGCCGTTGTTTGGGGCAGCTCTATATTTTTTATTATTATTATTCGCCATTATGAAATGTATGGGGTTTTATTTTTTTAAAAAATCAAGCCCAAGTCTCCTAAATGGGATAGGTTTTTTCAGCTTACAGAATAGCTGCAACATAGCTTGTACCTTTGTGTTTTTATCAGCCCTCCTCCATGCAAAGCAGGTTTTGAACAATAGGTTTAGTTTGTTTCTTCCTGAACTGTAACATTTTTGTAATATGGATTTGGCTTTATCTTTGCATGAATACATTCTCAGAGTTCAAGGAGAGATATTGTACAGAACTTAATACACAGCATCCCTCAGTGAAAACCAGATTTGGTGCAATAAATGAACCTTTTGATTAGTGCCGCAGAACTTCACCAGAGATTCCTCTCTCAGAGTTATGGAGTCTCCACAAAGATCCCTGAAACATTCTTGCAGTGTTCGTGAGAATGAATTCACAGCCCAGCAAAGCCTCTAAGTCAAAGAAGATAAAACCGGTTTACCACAACTCAAATTGCTGATAGGAGAAGCTGACAAATTTCAAGACATGTAACTGCTCCAGAAGTGAAGCTGAGTCTGGATGCTATTATGCTCAAGGAAGTGGGCCAAGTTCGTCTTGGTCTAATGCCATTGATTTAATGCCACATCATCAACAGTACTGAAAGCAGCTGATAAATCTAAAAAATATTAGAGTGCATACTTGATCTTCCTTCCGGCCAAAAGAATATTGACCAGCACACTGCTGCTGCTGTATTATAACAGACTTGAAGTCAGGCTATGTAGGGTAGAAGAAAGAACTGCAGATATTTTAAATGACTGGTTTTTTATACTATGTCTAGGAGAAGTTGATTTAAAAAAGACAGAAAATCAGTCAGGTGTCAGAATGTTCCAAAAAATCAGCCCTTTCCACTCCCCCTGCCTGAGTTCCTGAAGAAGCACAGACTTGGAGCTTTCTTTTTGGGCTTTCTTCTTCAGGATGGACATGGGTCCTCTTCAGAGCTGGGTTCCTCCTCATTCCCCTCAACATGTCATGCTAGCTAACAGTTAGATAGAGTGCCTGCCCAGATTCCTTGAAGTTCATTAAAAACTTGGAGTTTTTTTCACTTAGGTTACCATGTAACATCCATAAATCCCTGAATTCAAAGTAGTTCTCTTTCCTTTTCTTGTAGCAGCAGTAAAGGAACAGCCTTGCAACTGCATCCCAGAGCAGGTTCATCTTTTTGTTTTTGCTGATAAGAGCGAGATCACTCAGTCTGCTGAAGCAAGTTCAGAAAAAAATAAAAAAAGCAAGCCCAGAACCATTCCACTGTAAATAGTTTCAAGGTGTTTAATTATATAAATTGCTGTTTCTTTCCACCTGGTATGAGAAATCTTCTCAGTGAGAATATTTGTACCAATACACCGACAGACTTATCATGGGATTATACCCATGTAAACAAGAATTGAATCTCATCTGCTTTTTGATGTGCTTTTTTTCGCAGAGCTGAGGACAAAACATGGGTCTCTGAATCCAGTCCACTCCATGAAATGGATGTGAAGATTGTAAAAGATGCAGTATAACTTGAAGAAAATCTACAGCTGTACAAAACACAAGCCACTTGTGTTCTTTTCTTATCTGTTTTCTTGCAGCATGGGTAGCATGCACCCTATTCCTGACAGCAACTCCAGCCACGTATGTAGTATGCTCCAGCCCATTTGCCTGCTGTTAGAGGCTACTAGTTGCTAAAAGTTCTCTCTAAAAATCCATCTCAGGTATAGTGAACAGGAAAAAGAAAAGAAGACTGGAAAAATGTGCTGGATATAGTCATAGATGTATGTTACTAACACTACCTATTCCTTAATTTAGCAACCAAATGAGAATTTTTTATTAGTCTTCTGCAGCAAAACCATACATAGGTGGTCACAAGTTTTGGTTGTAACCAGACCAAGAAATCTGGATGTAATACCAAATCTAATGCCGATAGTGACAGCAGCATAAGGAGATCTAGTGGGCACTGATAATTCAGTTGTGCTGCCTAAATTCCACATGTACACCTGAAAGCTGCCTTTTGGCCTGAACAATCCAAGGGAATGTGAAAGAACAGTTTGCTGGAGGTTTTGGAAAGCTGGACGTGGCAAAACTGCTAATAAACATTTTTCCATTAAAATCTGAAAGAAGGGGAGAATTCAGGAGTCTGCAAAATGTGCTTAGGTGGCTGAATCACTCTCTCCTCAAAAGCAGAGGTATATATTACAAACCATGTTTTAGTGTTCTGAATACACTCTGACAACTTAGACTGCACACCGCTTTTCTGAGCCTAGATTTTATGTAAATTAATTAAGTTAATTAGCAGGCGACATTGAACTCATGCCATTAAACCTATTCCTGTCCTTGAAATGGAAGCAAATTTTCCCAGCATAGACAGAAAATGGGAAAATGGATTGTTTGGTTTTGGTTTTTTTTTTTAATCTCTTGTGAGGAGATACTGTATCTTTTATCCATCTCGTTACCTAAACAGAAGCTGTAAGAAGTCTGTTGCTCACAAGCATACATTTATACCCAGCACCCTCCATAAAGAGTGCAATCACATCAATATGCTGCTGCCTGCCAACAGTGGTGATTCCTTTTCAACAGACATGAGCTACCTGCACTTTTCTTTTACTCTGTGAACTATAAGAAAACCAAAGGCAGAGATAAGAATGAAAAATAAGGAAAGTGCACATCATGATTTTGAAATATTTTATCAAACAGTTTTGCCTAACAATTCATACATGGGAAGATAGGGGCTCTGTGCACCCTGTATATGGTCCTTAAACAAACATACAGATACACAGCATTTATGTATCATGATGCTCAGGGTGCTGTGGAGATAATGTTTCACTATTCTAACTATATAGATTACAAGAGGGATATTCTTGGGATTATCATCACTAAATCTGTTTTTTTTTTTTCTTTTTTACCCAAGATCAATTAAGACACAACAGTCTTTTTCTTCTTGATATTGTTTATTTTTTATCTTGTGATAGTTCTAGGGCTTTCCCTGCCTTTGTGGTATGGTAGTGGTGAAAAATTCATGTGAGATAAAGCTTAGTGCAATACAGTTCCAAAAAGTAATTCTTCATGCAGTTGCTGAGGCTGTTAAAATTGCAGAGATATTACCTATCTTAAAGTATGAATTAGGTGACTGGAGTTGCCTTGTAAAATCTTAGTCTTAGAAGCAGGTACCTAAAAGGACCAAATACTCCAATTCCTCTTCAACTTTGCCTTTCAAATGATATGTTTAGCTTTACTTTTTTACGCCTGCAGTATTACCTTTAAAGCTTTCTAAACCCAACAGTAATTTCCTTAATGGCTCATTTAGAGATACTGGAAGGAAATGGAATACTGAACCACGATTGTTGGGGACAGTCCAGATTTAACTGATAAGACTCTTCAAATGTCTACTGGGGCAATGGGACGATTTCATTTCTGTAGCATTTAAGATCAAACATCCCTAAATAAACAATCCATGTGCTTTACAGAGGACATTTTCCATGCAAATAATCTCCTTACTTTTGGTCCAGATCATGATGCTAAGTACCATTTCTACTACCATTTTATTTTATTTCAGAATCACACTTTCAAAGCGCATCTTCTGATTGTTGTCATTTACCAGGCAATGTCTCACATGGCAAAGCAGTATTGTAGTATATGAACTGGATTATGGCATATGCATCTAATACACTCCCATTTCTAATGGGCATTAAATACACGGGACCCAACTGGAGCCAGTCCTCTTGAACTGGGTGTAAAGTGCCCTTTGCCCTCTCGGAACAACCTAAGTTTTCCGATGGATCTATTTCTAAGGCTCTTCACCCCTTGCCAACGTAGGCATGGCCTGAAGGACTGTGAGCTAAAAGAGAGTGCAAATCTGACTCTCCTGGAACAATGGCAAAAAGTCTTGTGACATGGGCAGAGTATTCAGTGGTTAATTGCATTCTTGGCTATTAAAGTAATAATTCTGACAATGGCAAAGAAAATGGTGTTGTTTATGAATGGTTTTGTTTCCAATCCTTTTTGCATGCACAATTCAGCTTGTACCTTCATGTTATGCTTAGATTTGGCAATATATTTTTTTAAAGATGACCCTAGATGATTTCTTACTTATTCTCCTTTTGTTGTTTGTGGTGGTTTGTTGGGGTTTTTTTTACATTTATTGACCATTGAAATACACATTCTAGTTCGCAACTGAATTTCAGTTAAAACTTCATTGCACTCATGAGGTTGGTGACTTCTTTAAATGCCCACTGCTCAAAGTTTCCCAAGCTCCCTGAGTCTACCTTTAGTTTTAAGAGAGGTCTTCAGTTCCTACAAATCTATTGTCTTACCTGTAAGAACTGTTCATTTATTTGTAAGGAGCCATCAGTAGAGATGGAACAAAAAAGGACAACCTGAAAGCCATCCTGAAACAGCAGCAATAGATAACAATTTGGGACAGCCCATTATTTTATTACCTAGAGCCATATGTCAAGAAGAAAGAAAGAACAACAATATACTGAAGAGCTGTTGTGTATAGAGTCTGAGAGAGATCTACTGAATAGTAAACCTTGAATAATAAGAATTAGTCCTCTGAGTATTTAATCTCAAAAGATGATAGAAAACAGAAAGCAAAGAAACTCTGCAAATTAGAAAGCTATTATAATTTAATCTGTATGTATACCACTAGGCTAGCTACAGCCAAGAGCTTTTTCATCTTCTCCCTGAAGGATACTTTGAAAACTTACCAAATAAGCATTATGCTATGGTAGAAGGGAAAAAATGTTTGTGCATGGGGGGGCTGGTGGGGGAAAGGCAGGTGGAAGAAAGAAACTGCAGAATCAAGCTACAATGAACAATATTAACATTAGCATGCATGCGTACTGCAAACAACTCCAAGATCAGACAGTAATCAACAGTAATACTGGAAACTGCAGCCTAGGACTCTACTGGCTCTTAGCTGTTTAGGAGTATATATGTATAAAGTTGAATGATAATTCTTTATGGCCTAATAAATCTGCCCAATATCCTTTCCCTTGCTGTATCTTTTCTACACCTACTCAAAGACATGTGCATACACAGAATCATATCTACCTGTGTAACCTGATTGTACTTGAAAACAATTCCTTCTGGAAGAGCTTCCATGCTGCACTGGGGCTACTAGTACAGCTTCAGCTATTTATGCATCTCAGACGGACTCACAGAGCTTATTCTTCTGCTCAGTAGGAAGTCCTCAGGAAAGGTTTCAAGCAGGGTCTAACAGCATCTTAAGAGTTTATTGGGAGTTTATTTTTCCCTTCTCAGGGTAACAGTTTTGTGGGAGATATAGCCAAGATCTTGAGACTGCCTGCCTCTGGCTCAGTCCTGGTACCTAATGCTTGAGGCATCTGTGGTCCTCAGAGGCCAGGCAGCAGTTCCTGCAGCAGGCTAGCTCACACGGCTTGTAAAACAAAAGGAGTTTCTCTGAGCACATTATCTGCATTAACAACACTTGATTCGAGATAGTTGCAGTGCACCAACAATTCAAACTAAAAGAATAACAGTGGCTGAGCAGAACAAACTTCCAACTGTGAAGCAATTATAGTGCTGTTGAATGGCTGATTGCTTGTGTGTGGTCCCCTCGGTTCCCTGATGTGGTGTGCTTATAGTTTTGCAATTGGGTAAAATAGATTGGAGTAAGTGCTGTCATATAGAACTGCCAGCTGTTCCACTGTTAATAAAGACACTATTTAGCTATTAATACATCGCATTCTTCTCTGCTGTGCTTGTCCAAACAAACTATCTTTGTTTGTAGAGAGGGTGTGACTGCACCTGTTCTGGATTCAGGAATCCACAGCCTATGAGAGACCCCTTGATACTCTTCAATAACAATGCTATCTTCCAGCCAGAGCACCATACAAAGACCATACAGAATGGGCTTGCTTTGCCAACAGATTTAGCAGACAATGTTTCTAAAAATATACAGGCTTTGTCATTAGCTTCCTAGTGCTTGTGCTTATGCATTTATTTATTAAACCAGCTACTTTGTTTTCAGTATGGGGACCCTTTATGAGCACTCAGGTTTTAATTTTTAGTACTACATGTAAACAAGGAAAAAGTGCCTAAATAAGTAGAATCTGAGGGGATTATTTAAATCATCATTTGTATTAGATTTCACTGGACAGTCAAGTCTTGATTCCTTACATTTTGAAGGAATGGAAGAAAAGGGCCAAGTCTTCTGGCATAAGACCATTGTAGCCAGCTGACTTTCATTAAAAGAGATTTATTTTTAGGATAGATTAGAATCTTTTCCATACATATGGACTCCCTAGAAACTGTATCTTGTTGTTTTGGTAAAAGAAAACTGATGTTAAACCTGGCTTTAAACAAAAAAGTCAATCTAATAGCCCTAAAAAAGCAATTTCATAAATTTGCAGTGATATACAGCTGGTACTTTTTTAATAAGCCTAGGTGCTAGAAGGGAATGAAGGTTGCAGGTGGTTTGTGATAAACCCAGGTCCTTCATTTGGCTCCACTAATTACTTGCAATATGAACTTGGAGAAGGCCTTTCTTTTGTATCCATAGAAAAATGTTACTGTTACCGTCAAGTTCATATGTGGGAAAAGTTCACCATAACCACCAGTGGTGGTTACCTAGGTTATAGATAGCAAGCACATTTTTCTACTCTTCTTCTATATTGATTTAAGTCAATGATAAATACTTTGAAAATCCGTTACCTTCTTTAGAAAGTAAGCTTGGAATAGAGTGAGATGCTATCTCCCTCATATAATCCCATTTCAAAAGCTAATTTGTGGCATATTAAAGCAAATGGCTCTATTAATTTTAATTAATGAGTAATGATGCGTAATGTAATATCCACAGACTAAATACAGTCCAGACCTTGGATCTATGACTGGCTGTGATAAAGGGTGTGAAAGAACTGCTTCTTGGTCTTATGTAAAATATTAAAATTGGGGGAAAAAAATCACTGCTAAAAGTCAGTGCTGATTATTTTAGAGGATTCTGATTAAGGGTTTTTTGACAAAATTTGGGTTGATTACATAAAATACCAGTACAGAGATACTGTTCATTGATTGTAGTTTTTGTTAAGTCTAGGGCCAAGATTCAAATACAAACTCAGATATATAAATCCTCTGAGAAACCTAAGCACGAGTACCTTCCAGGTAAAAAAATAACCAAAGTGAATGCTGGTATACTGCCAAGAAAAAGAAAATGTTTCCAAATTCACTTTTAACTGAAGTTAAAAAGAAATATTTTTTAAGTGTCAAGTTCACAGAAAAAAGGAAAATATATTTGGGCTTGCCTGAAGTAAATTACTTGGAGGTTTTCACATGGTGATTGCATATTATTTTAAGATAGTGTTTAAAAGCTAAAAAGAAAAAATACCTATAATTTATAATAAACAGTAAGAATTTAGCTACAGTTCTTACCTGTTAATTGTCTGCAGAAAGAATCTACAAACTCTGAGACCCGTAGTTCTGGCAAGAACTTGATTTATTCTCTAGAATTATCCACTGCCTAATCAGGGAAGTTACTAAGATGAGTACTAGTAAGAAGCTGTTTCTTTAACTCATTCATTGCCCTGGTTTCATTTTCTACTTCTAATTTTGGAGGCTCCATGTTTGCAAAATGGGTATGAGGGCTTGGGAAGGGTGGGCACAGCTCTGATCAGTGCTGTGCTTGGTCGTTATGGAGTGGGCTGCACCTGCAGCTTTTGACTCTGCCACACGCTTTCTGAATAAACAAGAGAAAAATATATCTTTTCTGGAGCACTGCTCCCCATATCGGAGCAATAAAAAATTGTGAAGACAAACCTATTTATTACTTTCAAGGCCTTCCATCTGTCTTTGTTTAGGTGGGAAGCTCTTCTGGTCAGATGCTGTTCCTTAATTTGGGCCTATATAATGACAAGTGTAATGAATAGCTATTTACATTGGTGTTCCTTTGTGTTAGTATAAATAAATATATAATAAAAGAGATTATAAAATGTCCCTCATGCCAAACCCTGATTTATTTTTTTTTTTTTCAAGTAAAAATAGTGAAGATCACTGAAAAATTTACTGCCTAGGTAATTGTTTTCTTGACTGGCTCAACTTTTCTTTAAACTCTGGGAAAATAAAAACAGCAAATGCAGTATTTTGTGAGCTGCACAAAAGAAAAAGAGAGGAGAAAGAGGTGGGGTAAACTAAAGGAGATAAATATAAATATAAAAAAACCCAAATATGTAACATGAACTTACTTCTCCTGCTGCGGAAAGAAACCACTTGAATTTGTCCATCCAGTGCAATTTGTTTTAGCATTCCACTGTTACAAATACAACGTATCAGCTCACTTGTTGGGGTTTGCATTATTGATGTGCTTTTTTGTTAAACTAGGCCAGTGAAATATTTAAACAAAGACATTTTGTAATACAAATAAACAGAGAACAAAATGAAAGGAATCTGCACTGATGACTTTTGAAGGTTACATTAAACACATTTATTCTTAATTGCAGATTGCATTTATGTGTGAGTCTCACAGTATAACTCTGGCTTGGTTCTGCTCTTGTTAATCAGTTTTACTCTGATGTAAATGCTTTGACTTCTTGGAGTTACTCTTAATCCATAGCAACGTAAGCAGGAAGAGACCAGGCCATGAATGTTTTTCCCATATCTGTAACTTGTCAAAAGATAACAGCTGAAGAATATTATCATCTCTAAAGGACTGAAGCAAATATTTGTAAATGTTAATATCTTGAGAGAAGATGAGATTGTACTTTTCCTAGAGGCATTTGTTTGTAACATTGACACATAATAATAAAACCCACAGTGAATGATAAAGTGACGTTTACAAATTCTGACTTTCTGAATGTTTTTATGAAATTGGCACTGAGATGATGGATAAACCACCCGCCACAAAACATCTGGGATTAATCTTCAAAAAGGATCTAAACCTGCTCCAGCTGATGTTGTTGCAAAATCTTTGATTATCTTGAAACTGAGCAAGAATGGGCTGCAACACAGTATTTTCCTTTTAATGCTAGCCTGACTACAAAATTTTCAGAGGACCCCAGTGGATTTCACCATATGCACTTAGCTAAATTGCACAGCACCAAGCTTTGGTGTTTGTCTCTTCACACTGCCTTGCTTGAGGCCCAAGGAGTGACTCTGGAACAACAAAACAGGACAAAGCACAATAGAGTGAAGTTGAATTCCAGCAATAAAACCAATTCTATGATATAACCATGGGTAAAATACAATTTCATTTGTGATTAACTGAGCCTTTTCACTCAATGCAGGATGGTCTTTTGTGGGATGTGAGAAAAGGAGAATGCGAAGATGCCCCCTGGGTTTTCAGTGACATGAAGTTCAAAATTTTAATGGCAGAACCCCTGTATTAACAGCAAGAATTTCAAAACACACATTCATATGGGAGGTGAGATAGAAAGAGTATATAAACAGTTGTAATCCCAGCCTGCATTCCTATATAATCACGTCCTCTGTTTCTCCTGACCTCAATTCAGGAATGCACCCATGCTTTTTAATCTCTCTTGTTGCACCTGCTCCTTCAGTCATATCTGGAGCTGACTGAAGTACTCATCACAAACAATTTATCAAATCTGCTGAGGGGATTTCTTTTCAGAAGAGTTCAGTGACTCAGAAGCCAGCGAGCAATTTCTAAAAGCGGCCCAAGCAATTACGAATCTAATTCAGAACTCTGGTTTCTAAGTGCTCTTGTCACATTTAGAAACAGGACCTACATTTTTACCCCATATTGTTCTCACTTCATGGTAAGGCTTGAGTGCAAAGTTTAGGTTTTATTAATTTGGCTACTTTTCATAATTTATTGACAATCCATGCCTTTAATGCCTATAAAATTGGAGGGGGTGTTATGAACTCTTTGTGTACGCTTTGAGAGCCTCACTTGCTACACCTCTGTTTAGTCACCTCATTTCTGTGACACTGATTTTAAAATCCTTTGAAATGGGAGCAAGTTCCAGCAGAAATCACTACAGTTTATATTTCCCTAGTAGAGGATTGGGAGCATTTATCAGAAAGAGAGAAACATTTAAAAATTGCAGGAGAAAAAAAGGGTAAGAAAATCTTTTCCTCTATTCTTTTCATGTCTTCCTGTTGGCTGGTTTCCTGGAATCTAGTTTTAAAATACCTGGGCTCCTTACCGACCAAGGGAGAGAGGAAGATATAAGCCTGATTTATTGGCTGTCTAGCAGACTTTACTTTCAATTTTCCCTTGTCACACTTCCAATGAGTAATTGGCCACCCTAAATATAGAATGGCCAGGTAGGCACTTTCAGCATCTGTACACTTGCTTGTCTGATAAAGATGAAGTTCTTGGCTAAATGTTCTCCTTGTGCACTTATATCAGATTTACTCAATCAAAAATTTCTACCTACAGTCTTATGAATAATAATAATAATAATTTTTAAAAGAAACATGTAGTAGAAAAGTGATGAAAAAACAGCCCAAACATTCCAGATCCAAGTTTGATTTCGCAACTCTCTATGTTATGTCAGTTGCACTATTTGTGTAGTTTGAGCTTTATCCATTTTTCTGTTTCTGTCGGGAAGCAAGCACTTTTCCCTCTTTCTTACTATCACCTTATCAACCAAATCCTGTGGGGTGTTATATGCTGCCATGACTTGCAATGCCCCCCACAGACCTTCAACTCATGTATTAAAAAAACAAGAAGAAACACAAACAAGTGCAAATGGTTTATATATTTGCTTTGAGGTATTGACCCTTTTGTCTTCTTCCATCCACTTTTTCCATTTCTCTTTCTTTTCTATCTCCTCACTGATAACTTCTCCTTCTGCTTTGCATTCTGATGTTTCCTGTCCTTTTCATTAAGTTTTGCTGGCACTATTTTCAGTTCAGTTCTTCACAAGTTCATTCTGCTCTCATTTAGTGCCATTAAGCCCAACAGAACAGAATACAGCTTCAAACTCCAGCCAGCTACTCTTTCCTAACTCCTTCAGAGCAGTTCCTTCCTTGCTTTCCCCCTGCTTGCCTCCCTCCTTCCACATCTCATCACATGTTCCCTCCCACAGAGGGAACTCCCTCCCACAGTGTCTTCCTCCCATTTCTCTTTCTTCCAAGATAATGGGTACTTTAATTTTCATCTGTTTCCTGCTTCTTGTGACTGGCCACCCATCTTCCTGAAATACTCAGGAGACAGTGAAAGAATGACAAAACTTAATGGAAGCAACATGCTGAAATACAGATATATATATAGATACAGATACAGATATCAGGCAATGCAGTGCAAGATGGTTTTAATCTGTACATTTTCTATCCATCTGTGCAAAACAATTACTGTTTATTTTTTGACTACTGATGTTGTGGTATTTATATCACATAGGAATGCAGAATCAAGCTTCGTTAGTGACATAGCTCTTGCAGCACTCGTTAGAATAGACTCTACTCAAGGAAATGTAAAGCTGAAGAATCAAAATTCTTTGATAGTTGGTAATTTTATATTTGTTCAACATTTGCATGCTTCTGCCATACCAAGGAGTTTCTTTATCTTGTGCTATGCTGTTACCAAATTGCTTCCATTTGTAACTTACTCATACGAGGCAAAAGCTTTTAAATATGTTTGACAAGACAACTTCTTTAGCAAAGTCATTAAGATAAGAGACTTCTGCAGGGGTGAAAGTTATTCAGATTATACTAAAAATCTCTTGTGTATGTGTACCATGTTTTTTCTCTTCTCTACTCTCTCTCTCTCCTCCCCTTCCTTTCCCTCCCCTCCTTTTTTCTGGGGAGGGTGGGGGTGCGTGGAGGGGTGGAGGGAGATGTTCCTTCAACTAAATGCAATACAATGCAACAAACCAACACATTGCCACAAATAATATATGCCTCTGTCAGCGTGCAATGCAGTTCCATTCATGAGGTTATAAAACACTGAAAATGGAGATGTAGCCTAAGGAAAAGTTTTGCATTCTAAGCTCAAAAGTAATCTCAGAGACAGTGGATATTAAAAAGACAACATACTACTTCTTCCTTTAGAAAAAGAAAAGCAAAAGTGGAAGGCATGAAGTCACTGGGCAACCTATCTAGCAGAAATAGGTAGGTTAAAGAGCTGAACATAATGCTCGAAGGCAGAAAGAGCAATGCTGCTGCCATTATCTTACTGATTTCTTTGTGTTGTGATATAGGCCAGCAGCATTTGTTATAGCTGTCTTTAGAGCTGTTAAAAAAAAAAAAAAGAAAAGGAATAGAGGAGTGAAAAGACCTTTTTTTCTCCTCTTTTTAGTCTGCAAAGAGGTAAAAATACAGACCACAGATGTAGGGATAAGTGTGCTTTTCCTCCCCTTATTCAGAGCCTGAGTAATACACATTTATGTAACTTGAACTAACAGTTCTCCAGATTTGCTCTGTGGGGAAGGGACCATAACTCCTTGCTAAGTTTTCCATCTTAAAAGAAGTGTTACTTTCCAAGATGGGCAGAAAACTGTTGGCTAAATATCACCTTTCTAGATTTTGCCTTGCTGAATAGGACTGTTTTTCTAGATTGTAAGCTATTTGTAGAGTACACTTTTCTTTCACTAGTCCCATTAAAGAATTAGTATTCAAACAGCCACTGTAAGAGTAATAGGTAACAATAAAAACAATCCTATATTCCACAGATTTACTGGGAGGATTGACCATAATGCCTGTCTTACTGGCAGATTAACTCTTACCAGTGAAATATTTATACTGAATGTAATAAAAAAATAAATATGCAATATTTATTAAAGACTTAGCAAAGAAGCCAGCATGCACATTTACAGCATACAACAATATGTGACATACAGCTGAATCTTTCTGTACTTGGAACAGGTAATATCTCAGATGTACAGTCATTTTTAGTGTGTGTTGTCTTTTCTGGTGGCTACCTCTGTAAGTCTGATTCCTCTCATGTCAACACTCTGTACACATTGAACCCACCATCTGTAAAATGGCAAATTGAAAGGCACTTCCTCCACCTACGTTAATGAAAGAGAAGCTACCAAATTTAGTACTGGCATAAATCTGTTGTAGCTAGCAGGAGCATGACTGACCTAGCAGTTGAATGTGAGTACAAGCATGCAAACAGCAAGAACAAGCCAATCTGACAAAATGTGGCATAGTGTAGGGGCTCAAGAGTGCTTAAAACATCAGACTCTTTTAAACGTCTGCCAAGAGTCTGGATACAGAACATAAGTTACAGCTTACTGAGTTCATAACAGGCTGGTTTCATTTTGCCACATGCTCCAAGAGCATCTAGCTTTCTGCTGGTCATGAATGGCTCCTGCAACTTGTGACAGTTCAGAGCTCAAGCACAGAACAAGGCTAAGTGATCCCCCTTTTAGCCGTATTTGTCTGCAGCAGGCCTGAGGCTTGGACCTATGTGGCATTTCCTGACAGCTCAGCAGTTCCCTGGGGAGTATTCAGGTTCACCTATGACAGCTGTGATAACAGGTGACCACAATAACAGGTATGAAGGCTTAGAAGCAGCCTTTGCATTAAGGCATGGAAAGGGTTGTGTCCACAATTTTAAACAAGCAAGAACTATTATGCATGATACTGATACACAATATAACCAGCTTATTCAGGGATTGGTAGTATTCATCATGTTGTTAGTATTGTAAATTTGTACTGTCATAGATAGGAGTCACACAGCTTGGGGCCTTGTACCTTCACCTATTGTTTTCCCTGTGTTATGATAAATTTTCAGCAACACTTGATTAAAACTGCCAATTTGTTGGGTATAAAGAAAATCTCTCGACACTACCAGGACTAATTATGTTGTCCTTGCCAAAGGGGTAGTTGAATAATTGCATGCGATTATTGCACAGCTATGGTGCTTTTCATGTCAGTGGCAATGCAATGAAGATTGATTCCCTTTAATTAATCATTCAAAAATAACCCCTCATATCATTCCTCAAACAGGAGCAAACATGTTCCTACATCTTTCTTCCAAAAGGCTCCTGGATGCAATTGGTTTCCTGATGAGATAGCATTGCAGTGCATGTGTGCGTGTCCTAGATAGGAGGGCTTGCCTTGTAATTATTTGGTGATCCTACTCTCCCTATTCTTTCTTCTTGTTCTTGAACATGCTTTATAATTTTGATAGTCACAAGCACAAGAACATAGCAGAAAAACTTAACATTTACTAATTGAACTCCAGACAGTTCATTAGAAAGAGTGTCACCAGCTCTGAACTTATTTAGATTTATCTACTACTTCCTTGTCCTTTTGAATCAAAAGGTATGCAGTCATGCAGTATTACATGGTAATATTCATTACTGCAAGAATATCTTGTCTTCATAAAATAGTTAGAAGTCAGTGGGTTGCATCCTGCTGTAACTGCTGCTCTCTCTCGATATCTGTATTAGTGACAGAAGTTAACCAGCTGCATTTGTTTCTTTTCTATATCTATATTTTCTAACATCTATAGCATTTGTTTACAACGAAATTGATTCTTCGTTAATTTTCTTTCTATATGGGTATTAAATTCTCATATAAACTAAAAGGATGATATCTTTTAAGTGGATCAACCATTTATAATATCTGATACCACAGAATACTTTTTTTTTCAACAATAACTTTGTAGATCTTCTTCTTGTATTGTAAACTTACTTCAGAGACTGTATCACTTTAAGTAACATACCTAAAGTGCAGAGGTAGCAAACATGTGGATTTAGGAGCATAATTCATGTCTATTTCTAACTAAGATTTTACATAATCTGAATAAATCTCATTGTTAAATAAATAACATATTTTTCATTTGACTATAAAATATTTGTGTATCTTACAGCTAGGAAACATGGGAGGATAGAGGCTGATAAGCAAAGCTACACACAATCATACATATGCATGAATTTGAATTTTTGTAGCACATTTTGTAATTCAATATTTGGGAAAAAAAGTTTAGCACGTTTACCGCATTATATTAGAGTGTCTGTTTGCATCAAAACCTACACACAGAGCATTTGCATAGTTCTTCTAATCAAAGGTTTATGTTTATGCATAATTAAAACAGACTACAAAAGCCAGGCTGCTAAATAACTACAGGACATGCATAGAAGTCTTTATGCACCTAAGATATCAAAACCAAATAATTATTTGTATTGTTTTATTTTACTACTTTTGTGTACTGGATACCATTCAGCACTTTGCCTGCAAGCGTGCTCAATGGCAATGGCTCCTGGATGTTGGAGGATACAGGGACAGGAAGGAAAGTGGGTTGTGGGTTTCCAAAGTTTCAGACGTTTGATTTAGTGGGAGCTGCTGGGATAAAGATGTAAGTCCTGGCCAAATACTTTTCAGATTCTAGAAGATACTTCTTATGGAGGAATATAACGAAGTGGGATTTAAAATTCCCCTATTGCAAAATACAGTCTATATACCAATATAGCCATGGACAAGTCTCCGAACTTCAACTGGAAACACAAAATGAACCTTTTTCATCTGTCCTGGGGGAGGTCCCTAACGGGGCCACTGAAATTAGCACGCCAAGAACAAACATCTGCCCCTCTGTGCCCAGTCCTCTCTCAGTCATGCTCAGGTAGGGGCTAGTTTGGCCATGGGAGATTTTCAGTGATGAAATGTAAATGTAGAGGAGTTGGGAAAATTGGAAACACCCATTCCTTACTTCTGCTCAAGATCCCACACGCCCAGCTCAGCCTCTGTGCACACCACATCATGAAGACACCATTCAGAAGGGATTCAGATCTAATGAATGCCTCCATTCTCTGTAGCAGAGGTTAGATGTGCCTCCTCCTTTAAACTAAAGACAGAAAGAGTTTATGCCTTTAGTTACAGTAAGGAGAAAAATTAGCTGTAATAGAAAGTGTTAAATTTCTTATTGGAAACAAGTGCTTGGACATTATCCATGTCATGCCAGAAAGGAAAATAATGTTTTACCACTGTACTTTCTAGTTTACCAAACTATCTCTCTAGGGAACCTATTTAATAGAAGGAAATACAGAAGACAGAGGTAGCAGTGGATGTAGATCTTATGAATTCCTCTGGGGTTTAAGAAACTGAAACATCTATTCCATTCTTGCAAAAGCTGGTTTCTCTATATGCTGATTACACATTCATTCTTTAATCTTTATATGTTTAAAGTTTAAAAAAACCCATGACCTAAATTTCTCCTGTAAATTGTTGAACATTTGCAACAGATATAGAGAATCACAGTTGGAAATCTCCTAACACTGTGAAAAACTAAATTGGAGCCACTGCAGGAAATAAGCTTTATATGTAAGGTCTTAAGATCTCACCAGAATGCAAGAGCATATTTTGTACTAAAAGACATTATACTGCCTGTAAACTCTTCTTTTAGAATAGAACCTCAGGTTGACTAATACATCTGCAAAAATTAGTATTAAGCTCTTTCATTTTATGAACAAGCACTGCATATTTTCAACTGGATTTCCTGGGGAATAGTGCCTATGAACATGACAATTGTTGATTAGGTCAAAATAGAAAGGTTTTTTTCAGCTTGTTGCACAAAGAACTGTCATGGTACAAGATCCCATTTTTTGTTCCTGCCTGCCAAATAAAGGCTTGAGGTAAAATGAAAACACAAGCAGTTCCATGTAACTAGGTATACATTTTTGATGGAAAAGAATGAACCTCGCTACAGCTGTGGTGCTTCTTTCAGCAGCATGTTATCAAGATTAACAAGGCAATAGCCTCAATATAGTGATACCAGATCATATGTATATAAGAACTGATGCAAATTTCTCTGAGAATGTTTGTGTACAAAGCTCTAAACTCTCTTTGCTTTCTTCCTGATTACGAAGATTGCTAGTGCAGTTTTGATACTAAAAGTCCAGGTTTGTGACAAAATATTTGCAGTGGTGTAAGCCAAAGCATTGTAGGAAAAATTGCATACATTGTTGTAAAATTAAAAACAGCAGATGAAGCTATGCAAGAAGGGTTCTCCCTGCTTTGCACAAGGTAGTCTAGCATGTTGTTTACATTGTGAGGATGTATTCCCACGATATTATTACAATCTTTATCACCACAGAATGTGAGTGATTCATGGTCCCTTATTTAGTTAAATCTTATCACTAGCATGAGCAAGACGGAAGTGCCATTTTCCATGCCATACCATACCATACAGCTGGGGAGCTGTTGCTCAAAAAAATAAGTACCTTGCTTCAGGTCCCCTAGTAAAACTGCTGCAGCTCAGGGCTTTGTACACAGGTAACCCAAGTCCTGGACCCGTGCTACAACAGCTTTTCATCTGAGTGGTAAAGGTAGAATTCCTTTGATATGAGAGTCTGTCTAAATCTCACAAATTTTGGAGGTTTGGCCCTGTCAGTGGCCCAATCCACAGAAGGAGCATCAAATGCCTCCAGCCACACTATTCTACCCTACCTGGACAGCAAATTCTCCTGGGCAGGGGAAATGGCTGAAATGGGAATGGGATCATGCACCCACTTTATCCCTTAATGATGCTTTAACAAACTGGGTACCCCTTTACCATATGGTTGTTGTGCTATAGTGAGTGCTGCTGGGGCTCTGAGCATGCTGAGCTTTTCCAGCAGAGGTTAGGCAACTCCTTTTCATCTCCACATCATGATACAGAACAGCAGGACCCAAGTATTTACTTTTGCAGATTGGGATGCTTTTCTACATGGTCACTTACTTGCATTAGACACCTAAGAAAATTTCAGGGCTAATAAGAAAATGCATAGTGAATTAATATATAAAACATGGATTTTCTTCATCACTGTTTGGACTAAGATGCCTCTTAATTTTTGCTAGGATTTATTATAGGTGTCAAAGAAGGTGCACTAGAGTGGAAGAAAAAGATTTAAAAAGCTAGCTATGCTTTCTCTCATCATCCTTGTACCTACTGTTATTAAGAGAATGACAGAAAATGAAATTCTTCCACATTTCGATTAAAGGAAACTTGGCAGCTCTTTCTGAAGCATATTTTGAAGTCAATTAGATCAACATTTTCTGTTAGAAAGAGTAGTGTTCATGACTGATAATGACATAAAATATCTGTCTTTCGACCCTGTATTTACAATTGTGCCAAGTTCTGAATGTGATATACCTATTAGGTTTTGGTACTAGACTTGGAAAGACTCCCAAGAAAGGGACTTCAGTAAAGTTACTCCTGATTTACACCAACAAGTGAGGTTAGAATCAAGACAGCCGTTCAACTGAAAAAGGTAAAAGATGTCTGAGATGAGGCCCGTCTTTGGCTGTGGCATGTATTGTGGGCCAACCACTTTACTGAAAAAGATCTGTGCTTCCATGTTCTGTACAGCTGTGTTACACAGGTATAGCCAGCTGTCTGTGTTGTGGGAACATTGTATCCATTTCATTTTTTTGGAAACGACATGCTGAATGCACCACACTTATCTTTATTTTCCATCACCAATAGCAAAGCAAATTTTGCCTGAAGTGACATGTCATTTGAAACCAATGGACGGCAATTCTTGGCTATGTTGTGTCCCTGGGTCAGTCAAATCACTAGCAAGATAAAATTCATTTTACTATTAACTTTTTAATGTTTTTTTTTGTTTTGTTTCTAATTTCAAAGTTTTTGTTTTATATTAGTTAAAGGTAAATAAGAATCAGTGAGAGAGTGGTTACTCAACAAGTATGACGTTTTAGGAGTATTCAGAGTGGCCACAAATCTGACTCAAATTACAGAATAATGAAGCAATGGGATAAAATTGTAATAGTAATGTTTTTTTAGTAAAAAGTCATGTGGCATTTTGACTACAAGACAACAAAAATCTGGCTGCTGCAATAAACCTTTTAAGTAGAACTTGGTGTAAGCAATGTAATATCACATGCAAAGGCATGCTAAAAGGCCACCAGTCATTCCATGATCTTGGAAAAATTGCCACAGTGCTGAGATATTTTTGCAAAAAATCCTTTAAAAACCAGCTGTCTCAGTAATAGGTTTGAAGACACTCCAAGGTTTTGCAGGCAGGGTATCTGAAGTCTGTTTCTATGACTTGTTTGGGAATTGTCAAATTAAATGCTCATAATTGTAGTCCAAATGTGGTGTCTAAGACAACACAGTTATAGGACTGCAAACCTAGCTTTGAAAAGATAGTTTATTGCTCCTACTAAGTTATCTTTCATCAAGCTTCAGCTTAGGAGACCTGGACCAAAGATGCAATAGATGGCATTTAACAGAATGTGGTTCAAAAATGCCTGAGCTCACGTCAGTGAGAACAGACATACCTATGAGAGGCAAAGCAGCTTGTTCAGAGATTTCAGCTCAGACGTGGGTGCAGTAATCCTACATTATCTCTGCACCATGTCTGCTGCTAAGTCCTGTCTCTTGGCATGGGTTGTTAGGTTGGGTATAACGCCATGTTGATGACACTGATACTGCCAGTTCCTGAACACGGAGGAAGCTGGAGGTGAACCTAAAACACAGTCTTTCTGAGGTAAGGATATATTCCTATTTTGAAAAAGAGCAGATGAGACCAGAAAAAAAAACTTAGGGTTTAGCCTGAGATTTCACAGTGGCACAGGTCAGAATAGGATGTAGTGGCTCCCACTATTGGCTCTCCATTCCTCCCATTGCATCCTATTAAAATATTCACAACAGAAACTCATAACACAAAACTGGCATTGTCAAGAATGACTTAGTCACAATATCACAAGTCTGCATGTGACACTGTACGTAACAACTGGTTTTCACCACATGAATTCTCACAGTACTGTGTTGAGCAAAAGTGCCATTTACAGATAAGTATGATTTCCATGTTGAGAAAGAAAAGCATCAGAGACTTGGTAAAATGGAAATAGTCTGAGCAGATGAAAAATTTTGTATAAAGAGATCAACAATAAAAAGACTGCAGCAGCTGTAGCACTGTTTTGTAAGATGACTACAAAAAGAAAATAAGCTGAACATGGAAAAATCTTATTTGGGAGCAATAAAGGCTTGATGTGTATTCAACAGAGCATTGTTTTCCAGAGTTTAAAAGGAAAACATCTGACAGTAATTCCTCCATAGATAGCCTGTCATCTAACTATTGGAATCTTAGAATATAATTAAAGATTAAGAAATATTACTTTATGCTGCATGGTTAAAATTACACCATTTCTGGCAAAGGATATAATCGTGAAGTTCCCTATTTAATTACCATCTGCATTTATCCGACAATTTAAAATGAGAATCCAGCACTACATATTGATCTTCTATTGATGGATATCATCTATGCTCTAACAAAGTCACAGTCTTTCAAAAATCTACCAACAGAGATGTTTATAATATATTACGTGGTTTAAACATATTTTATTTAACGCCAGAAAGAATTTGCATTTCATCTCTCAGCCTTTTATGAAGCTGCTGTAAATGATTTAGCTTGGCTTTTAGATTTCAGAATAATTTCATCTCAATTTGAGCTCACTCTTGTTTAATTCCTAGGTTTTGTTCAACTAGATGTAGACTATTGACACTTAGCATGTGGAATAACTTGTCAAAAACGTGGACTGCTTAAATTCATGGTTTGTGGATTTAGTAAAGATGTAAAATAAAGTATTTGATGCATGCTAAAATCACAGCAAAATGTAAGTGAAACCTAATGGTAAAATGTAAATTAAGCTTACTTGTTTACCATGCACTTGTAGTTGAAGTCCTGCTGTGTAATGTATAGCCAAACCTTTTCAGGATATGTCAGAGCTCCAAAATAAAATCCAAGATACATTCAAATGCCTTGATTGTTCATGAACCAAATGTGGGATAGCTTTTCAGATTAAGAAATCAGCCTTCTCTACTAGAAGTCTGAAAAGAAGAGTCCCAGAAAACACAGGAAACATTAATTATTAAAAAACCACCAAGTAATAGAACGCATTTTAATTTGTTGCCCAGAAAAGAATTAAATAGCAAACTTGTTGTACACTTTAATGGCTCCAAAATGATGTTTTATTTTGGTTTCAAGGGAAAAACCAGCTTCCTATCAAGCTCATTAGTTGGGTAAGTTTTCACTTAAAATACATTCCATTTCAGTGGAATACTTACTTTAAATTCCTATCCAAAGCTTTTTAAACAACTAAAATGCCAAAACAGTAAATCAACTAAGGTACCAATTTCTCTACCATAGTGACAAACAGGCTTCGAAATTACATCAGCCCATCTTAAAAGCTAGGGGTTCTAAGACTATTTTAAGTTAAATGTTGGGATACAGAGGAACCAGGTTTTTTTCTTCCCTGGTCATTACTATTCAATATATGTTATATGTTCTCTTCTGAGCATATTATATTTTTTAAAAGTGGCTCTAGCCAAAAAAAATTTAATTTTCCACCAGCTAGATGAATATTTGCATACGATGAACCCCTGATTCTGTTCTTAAATTGCATAAGTTACATTTAGACAAAACAAATGTCCGTTTAAATAACAGGCAGCACTTCAGCAGTGACTTGCCAATTTCAGATTCTGCTCTCAGTTACGATTAGAGTTAATCTCAGTGTCTGTGCATTTGACAGTGAACATGGTCCTGGTTCTGACGGTTACCATGAACTGTTTTTGCGGTAGTGTAACCCACTTACCAGTGCAGATGCTTTTTGCTTTATCAGTATGAGAAAAATCTACGTTGAATGCATTGTCTTGTTCATGACACCCCATTTCAATGTAAAACTGTTAGATACTGTATTGTATTAAACATATAATAATTACAAAAAAAGATCACATAAGACTGCAAGATTCTATAGTTTTCTTTCAAGGAACTTGTTCCTTGGCACATGTTTTTTGACATAATTTTTTAACCAGCCAAAACTTGGATATTGTCTGACTATGTCAGTTCCATAATAGTGAAAGAAAATTTAGGAACATGGTTGCCACTGCACTCTGCTCTCTTGTTGAGTGAAACATTAAGTCTGTGACTGCTAGGACACCAAATACTTCCTGACTTTCCATCTCTGTTTTATGGAAGCTTTCCCAAATACCCTAATCTTCAGGAATCCCCTGCTAAAGCCCGGTGCACGTAGCAGATGAGACAGGGAGACTCTGTGATACAGGTTCTGTGTGCCTAAGACAACCTAGTATGAAGAGCTGTGCAACATTTTGATGTTATACAGAGGTATACATCAATGTATCCAAAGGAATTCTGACAATGAAGGATAGCCATTATTGAATTTATACAAGTCTATTGCTTAAACATCTATTTTCTTCCTCATGCTTTATCACACTGTGGTTTTGTATAACTACATAATGTTTCTCTATGTCACAGAATTCTAATAGAGGAAGGAGAATGTGTTTCTCCTAGAATATTTTTCATGGGGAGAACTGAGTTTTATTTTACCTTTTAACTTCAGCTGCAGACCTCACAGAACCCCCCCTTATTTCACATCTTCTTCCTGGCATGGAGATTACTACTGAGTCCTCTCCATTGAATCAGGAACTGTGCTTTGTTACAGGTCGTGACATAATGTGATTTCACACATGTAAGCATGAGGGACTCATCATTGTAGTGCAACAGAAATATTGGAGTAAGCTCATTTTTGTGGAAATAGTGTAACACAAAAATTCTATGTTTCTGTTGCCATATTCTTTGCAATCTAGCCATGTGTACATTTAAAAAACATAACCGGAAAGCTTAACCAAATTGTTGGTTACAGCCCTCTCCCTTTTTATTAAGAGAAGAGGATGTTACAACATACTTAGCTGAATCAGAGCTTCATCTTCTACACAGTTGAAGATACAGCTTTTCAATCTCTTGAACTGCCACTAAGGCCTTGCTGAAGAGCCTGTGCTCCCATTTCTCTGCTGTCACTGAACACTGTGGGGTGGCCAGTGAGAGGGCAGACCTCAGGATTTTGTTATTACATATTTTCCCCTCCTGTCCTGGGCAAAATATTCTCAGCTTGGAGAACATTTACTTCATATAGTTTAACACACATTGCCACAAATTTCTAATAACCAATTCAAGCATTGAAACAAAGAAAATATAAATAAGTAAACCAACACTTAAGTGGACTGTGGGAAAGGGAGAGGAAAGGTAAGTCTGGCATCTCCCACATCCCCATCCCTGTTCCCCCAGCCAGGCGAGGGGCAGCCCCGCAGGTTGTGGCTGAGTGCATAAAGTTACTGTGTGTACCTCTCTGCATGCTGGTCTCCTGTGGCTCCACCTTCCTTTTTTTACTGGTTTTCTCCTGCTCCAGCACGGGTCATCTGCAGGCTGCAGTGCCCTCAGGAGTGTCCTTGCCCTGGTGTGGGTCCCCTTATGGCCACAGTCCCTCATGGGTGTCCCAGCCCTGGCAGGGTAGCCCTTTGACATGGAGGGCCTTCTTTCAGGAGTCTCCAGGTACCTTTTCAGCAGCCCCCTCAGCAGCATGCCTCCAAGCCACATGTCTCAAAAAGGGTCTCCTCCCTTATGTTTCCTCCCCTCATGACTGTGGACCTCTATTAAATACATCCGAGCTGTGGCACGAGCGCTGTGAGGCTAAAGAGGCCAGGAGCCCCAGAGGCCAGTGCCCAGCAGCACACCTCTTACCTATGGCCATAAACCTCTTGGCCATAAAAAGTCATTCTGAAATTCTAAGGATTTCAGAAGATAAGAGGGATTGACATCTATTTGACCTTGAAGGTAAAAGCAGTAGTAAGGCCTGACATTAAAGTTTTTAATTCTCCCTGGGGCAGGTACAAGGTGAATACAGGCCAGGTGAAGCCTTGCCCCGGTGACATGTCCCTGAGCCAAAGCCAGACCAGGAAGGACCACCCTTTCCCAGAGGTGGGTGTGAGTGCAAGTTTAGACTCTTAACCAGCAGGACAGGGTGGGCTGTTTCCCCCAGGAACTGGTGAGACTCCATCAAACACCTTCAGATGAGGATCTGCAACAGACTTCCAGGGAAAACCAGGTCCAGACCTGCACCGCCTTGGTCACAGCTCTGTCATCTCAGGGCATTTTTTCCTATGCCATTCTTTTCCGTCTCAAGGATTTATTATCCCTCCTTGGGCTCCTTCTTTTCCTGTGTTTATCTGAATAAAGAACATGAGGCGCTCACTGTTCAGCTGCCCTCATGCCCAGATGACAGCTGCGCTCCTATTGCTGCGTATAGCTACCCTCCTCATCCTAGGCATTATTCAAACTCTTTTACCATTTGTATTTTAAAGGTAGTTAATTGTTATTATTGTTATAGCTTTTTTTTTTCCTATGCCTTGTCACCTGGGTGTGAGTCAGAGTGCTGTATATCATCTCAGATATTCTCATTACAACTACTTTTTACTTCATGACCTATATAGTTGTAACTACAACAGTACCTTCTGAAAGTGTTCGGTGAAATCCTCTGTCAATAACACTAACTACATCTTAAGCACCTACGCTTTTACTTCCATGCTATACATACACCATAAAATGCTCAATAAACTCTGCCACTGGAAGAATTAGAGTTTTCTCATTTCATTAGTGTGGCTTTTTTACTATTTTGCTGTAATTTGATAATGGATTTACAGTACTAGCTACAGTGGGCTGAATATGGCAAAAATACTGTTTTAAGGATTTTACACAGGCAGTTTTTTAATTGCACTAATTATCAAGAGTTTTTTTCATATTAACATCTGTTTTCATATTAATACCAAATCATTCATGTGTTAACAAGTGCATTCACTTTGACTGTGGGCTAATTACTGTTTCTGACTCATTCTTTTCCTGTTATCAGAAGTTTCAGCCACCCAATCAGAATACAGAAACAATACTTAAACACTCAGGTAATTAATCACAGATCACATATAATGAACACAAGTAAAGTGAACAGTGTCTAAATAATCCATTGATTTAAAATAGTCCATCCAGACTATTCATCTGATCCTTATAAATAAAGCAAACACAAAAATCCAGCCTGTGTCACAACAAATTTGAGTAAGATAAAGGGCTACATTTTTCAGCTCAATTATTTGCAAAGAAAGACACAGTCAGATATAATGCAAACCTTGTAAAAAGTATTAATTTCTTCAATTCTCTGACTTCTGAAAAAGACATAAAACAGAGACTCTCTGGAGAGTAGCCCTGTGGAAAAACATCTGGGGGCTTGTGTTGATGGCAAGTTGAACATGAGCCAACAGTGTGCCCTGGCAGCCAAAAGGGTAACCATGTCCTGGTGTGCATCAAACACTGCATTGCAGCCGGTCCAGGGAGGTGATTGTACCACTCTACACCACGCTGGTGCGGCCCCACCTTGAGTACCGTGTGCAGTTTCGGGCATCTCAATATACAAAGGACATAAAATTCTGAGTGTGCCCAGAGGAGGGAGACCAAGACGGTGAAAGGCCTCAAGGGCAAGACTTAGGAGGAGCGGTTGAGGTCACTTGGTTTGTTCAGCTTGGAGAAGAGAAGGCTGAGGGGTGCCCTCATCACAGTCTACAGCTTCCTCAAGGTGGGCAGTGGCTGGGGAGGTGCTGACCTCCTCTTTCTGGTGACCAGCGATAGGACACAAGGAAATGGAATGAAGCTGCATCAGGAGAAGTTCAGAATGGGCATTAGGTAAAGGTTCCTAATTAGGAAAAGAGGTTGGTCGGTCACTAGAAAAGGCTCCCTGGGGAAGTGGTCACAGCACCAAGCCTGCCAGAGTTCCAGGAGCATCTGGATGACACTCTTAATCATCAGGTTTAGTTTTAGGCAGTCCTGAGAGGACCAGGGAGTTGGACTTGATGATCCTTATGGGTCCCTTCCAACTTGAGATGTACTACGTTTCTATGATTCTAAACCTTAAGATGTTAAGCACTATTCTTTCATAAGCTGTGTAGCTCTCCATAATTTAATAACATACACGTATACCCATACACATATATGTGTACATGCTCCCAAACCAGAAAAAACATTTTTCAATGTCCTAAATTAGAAACATGTGAGTGGTCCATTGATTTGAATAGGACTACTCACATACTTAAATTTAAGCATCTTTTTAAGTGTCATACTTAGGACTGAAGACACAGAAATGAGGATAAAACCCATAGAGTTTCATTTAGTCCCTACTGAAGCCAGTAGGACTTTTGCCACTGCCTATGGTGAGAGCTGGATCAGATCCAACCCTAGATGAAGTGCTCAGCATGAGAAAGCCACTGAAATGTATAAGACATTTGTAACTGAAAACATATCTGAAGGAAAGTGGCATTTCCTGACAAGTATGCATGAGATTGTGCTAAATCTGTGACACTGAACGGTTATTATCTATATTCATGTATTATCGAAGAGGAAAAAACTAGCAACCATCATGGGAGTGAGGCCTCTGAGGTTACATGGAAAAGAGCAAATCTTAAAAAATTAGGCTATGCATTGCATTTAGGAGGCAAGAGTAACAAAAGAAAGTCACTTTTCCTTAAATCACACTACATCAAATGCATGTCTGAGGTGTTTTGTTTAGCTTTCGTTTTGTGCCAGCTGAGCGATTTTTGAGCTATTTCTGAATACTTAATAATACCACGTTCAAGTACTAAATGTGAAGTCATATTTTTCAAGCGTAACACCCTCAGGTAGCTGTTAGCAGTCTCTGGAAGACAAAATTATTTTGCAGCCTACTCCTTGAGGACTATCTATAAACATATTGTATATTTCAGTGGGCTTGTTTTCTGCCTCCTGGCTGCCAGGGATGACCATATTCTTAGCACCTTAGCATTCTTTATACGATGAAGCAATCTAAAAAAGAAAAAAAGAAAAAAAATTGGTCTTTATATGGAACACATAAACAAAGGCGCTTCTTTGTGTCTCTTTGAAAGCTGTCTTCCCTCACTCTTATCTTCATACTTCATCCTTCCTTGTCTTATATGGTCAGCTTTTTGTCAAAGTAGGTTTTATCATCTGGCACTTTAAGTCCTTCAGGGCAAGCATAAGCCATGAGGTGAGCTATTTCCTTGAGCTATATTATGAACTAGAAGAAAACAGAATAAATCATGATCCAGCACTAGTTCTAAACAACAGCAAAATTGCCTGAAACTGGTGTACATCACCAGCTTTTACAGTCAACGCATATGAATATATATCATAGAGCAAATTAGCAGTAAAATATGTACTATATGATCACTAAACCTTATTATTTTGTAGTTAATTTTAGTCTTAGAAAATATCTTTGGCCCATAAAAGAATGTTTAACTCATTTCAAGGCAGTTCCTCTCACCAGTTTTACACCAGTTGGTTACTTCTAATTTGCAGTTATAATACACAAATGCTTTAGGCACCAAAATTACCTCAGGAAGGGCCTATGTGAAAGCAAATGAAGCATGACAAATTCAAGAAAATTTGACAAAAGTTCCTGTCATTCAGTGAAGACTTGGAGGTCAGAGGAAGGAAAATTGTTGTCATATAGTTGTAGAAGGTAAAATGTTACTGTTCTCATTTTCCCTAAATAATAACAGAGTACTTTACATATAGGCCATTATTACTCCAAATTTCCAGTAAGATTTTATCTTATTAGATTACTATGCACACATAATTATTATCTGAATTGCAATATCATTTGCAGGCCCCAGTCAAGGCCTGAAGATTTGTTGCAGTAGGTGATATCCACAGGTCCAATCATCAGGTCTGGATGAGTAACTAGATGGCAGTTGCCCTTGTACCTCCACTTTTTTATTTGCAGCTATGCCATAAATATGGTCTTATTTTAAAAAAGAAACATTTTTTTAATGTTTATCTAGGAGCATAAGAAGAAAAACAATTTAGAACTAGAAATTTTTGAAAAATGGAGGGACTTCTAAATTCTTTTGCTGAGATGAACCTAATGGGGGAATTTTGTTCAAGCTGATCCATGTAGTGGAAAATCAGTGAATTCTAGGGCTGGACATGTGTTTGTAAGAACCAAGTTTGCAGATGCAAGGTGTATGCTATACGGTGGTGCCTAAGTAGAGGCACAGGATAATGAAAACATTAATCCAAACAGTGGAGGTGCTCAGACTCATGTACTGTGGCTTGTAGCTATTGTCCAGGTCTCCCCTACTTTTATAGGTGAAAGTGGAACACTGCAGAAAACACATTTATAGTATTCAGAAACCAAAGTAACTATGCTTTCCACTGACTATATAATAACAGCAGATATTCATCAGCAGTTTGTAACTGCATAACAGTGCATGCTGCTTGGCTTCTTCAATAAGGTGAACTTGCAAAGCTGGGTTTACATAAAATGTTCGGATTAGCAACAGAACAAAGTGTACAAATTAAGTTCATTCATTTGAACATGGACATTGATAGCACTCAAAGGAAAGAAAAAGGAAAGGGATGGGGAAAACTTTTCTATTTCTAGTACAGCTTTCCAAACTTCACTGATGAACCATGCAAACAATTTTTTACAAGCCAGACTAGCCCATGTTAAGGGTCTATGCTACTGTGTTGGTGAGGTTTGCCTGGTTTCTGGGGGAAGCAGGGTGTTACTTTCTTCTCTATTTCTATCTGTCATTTCTTCACAGCGAGGTCCCTAAATGGAAAGTGTGTGGCAGAGTCCACCTGAGAAAAATTAACAGGAACTGAGCCAGCAGTGGTGCCTAGTTTGTGAGATCTACACAGCTAGCCCTCCAGCTATGGAGTTGTGTCCTGAAACCTATTTTGTGAGGGAGCAAATCCTGCCTCTCACCTTGTTGCTGGCACAGGGCAAAATAGGAGAAAAGGCATGAAGGAAACCTTATGGTGATATTGTCCTCCAGAGCTCCCTTGAGATGAGGGGGAGCTCAGGTGCTTTGGGGCAATATGATTAAGAAGATTTAATTCACCTGAACAAAATGTAAATCTCAGAGGGAGTTTACGCAGTTTATTCATGACTGTGGTGCCAGTCTTATAAAGTGATTTAGTGCCAGCTGGGCTCTTTAAGTTCCTCTACAAATACACAAATTCTAATGAAAATCCACACAATGAATTTAGTGGCTCACACAGATTTTGGGAGGTTTTCCAAGTAATTTCTGTGAGGTTATTCCTAAATTTATACAGCTCAATGTCTTACAAAAAACAGGACATTTAATTCAAAATGTTTTATCCTGATATTAAATAGATTTCAGTAATGCTGCAATCCTGGATCTGTTTAATGATGTTAACCTACTTTCTAATGCAAATATTTTACAGCCATTCAGATATTTATCCATGGGCAAGAACACATTGCAATCTGTACAGGTTGAGAGAGCAGAAATCAGAAGTGAGACACACCATGTGTTCAAAGAACGTAATTCTAGTCCACTTGGTTTGCAGTCAGGGGTAGTTTTAACTCCTACAGCATTCAAACGCAAAACATATAAGCAATTTCGTCCTACAAGACCTTGCTTATCTCAAAAAGAGGGTAATTCAGCATTTTAATTTCAAACCATATTGTCTGCTCCTTTTAGTTACTCCTAGAGTTTTGCACTGCTAGCAAAATTGTATCTGACAAAACTATTGTTATGTTTTGCATCTAAAAGATCATAATCACTGTTTCCACCACGGCCACTCTTTTCTCTCATGAGCCGCCTGTGCCTTAGGAAACAGGCTTGTTTAACAAAAGAAATGAGTGACTTATTTTTAAAGATGTTTTCCCCTTGCTAATAATCTGGTTTTCATGAACTGCAGCTGCTCCAGCTTTAGAATCATTGATCTATCATGTACATAGAGACACAGTTCTTTCCACAAAAAGTGCATAAAAAGGTAAAGCAATCAGATAATTTCCTTCTGGAAACATGATCTATGCTTTTGGAATGGCTTATGAATATCTCCGGTGGTACTGTACAAGCAAACTCCCAAATAAACTGGCTTTTACTCTGTTTAGCACAGGCAATAATTCCTTTTTAGGGTACTTCATTTTCATTTAGTCTCTGGTTCAATTCTATACTGACACTTTGCATTAATGCAGCCATGTGTTAATTGAACATAAACCACAATATAAACACAACATTTCTGTCCTGAAATTAATAACCATCATTTGTAGACCACATCATGTATTTTATTGTAGGAATAATTTACTGATAGGATATTTTATGCTTAGCAGTGATTAAGAAACTGTGCAATTTACAACAGAAACAAACGGAGCCATATAAAATGGGTAATAAAATGTGTGTAGATGTATATAAATTTGTTTATATGAAACACAAATTAAAAATTTAAATGCTTCTGTAATATAAGGCAAAGTAGAACAAGCTTTTCCAGATTATTATCCTTCAAATTGATATGCAACCAAATAAAAGATCCAGATTTACGGGAGGATTTGCTTTATATAAAACCAAACCCTTTCACTAGATGGAAGCATCTGTTTCAGCCATTAATAACATGTGTAATGTATATGCTGCTTTGAACTAAAGATTTCCATTATAGCTGAAAGCCCATTTGCAGAGGCAGAAGCAGTGCTTGACTGTGATCAGTCATAGTGTCACCTTAGCATATGATAACTGCTGCAGAGCTAGGAACTTGGGCATATGCTTCACCAAAAGCCTCTAATGTCACTCTCAAGCACCAAGGGAGAAACACTCAGTGTACCTTGACACTATTAGTGTGAAAGTAGCACAAGCCCCTATGATTTGCTTGGCAAGTTGCACTTAGTGCTGGTACACGTTTATAAAAGTTAAATTGGTGCGCTGAAACTAATGCAAAAGCCATATTCTTGGTTTATGGTTTATTAGCACCTCTCTCATGTTCTCTTCTGATAAGAGCAAAAAGCTATCCTTTCCCCATTCTCCCCCCATTGTTTCTTCTTTTTAAAAGTTTGAGCAGAAGCCACTTTTGAATGGAGTTTTAAGAATTCCTAAAGGGTTTTTTAAGTTTTCACGATGCAGCTTGAATGGGATAAAGCCCACACCTGCGTTATTGACCTTAAATACTGTTAGCTAATGTAGCGCAAAGGCATTCAGCAAATTTTTCACACCAAAGTTTTCTGGGCAGCCTTCCAAAACATAGCAGCAGTTTAAAATGACCTCAACTTTGTGAATGTGAATGGAGCCATTATAGGGTAATCATCTTTCCTGAGCTCTAAGTTACTTTTAGGGGCTTAGACTGAACTAAGGATTTTTTTTTCTAAATTACAAGATTTAACTCCATATAAAGTTAATTCTCCTGCAGATTTTTTTCAGTAATGCACAATGAAACCATTCCTAGTTTGCCTATGTAAGAAAATTCTGCAATGGCTTGAAAATTGCAAATATTATAGTGGTCTCTTTGATGAAAAGTAGGAGATCATTTTAGTACTCAGGCTTTCAATGTCACGTTTACACCCCTTAAATATAAAATCTGTTCTTGGCTTTGCTAGTGCCCTACCGTACATGATGAAGAAATGTGTTGAGCATGAGAAACTAATGCATGGAGGGCTGGAGGGAGGGATGAAATTTAATTACAAAGCTCTCTACAGAAAATCTAAGAGCTGTTTCCTGGAACCTGTATAAAGTAAAAAACACCTGGGCTGATGTTGGGTGTTCTTTAAATCCCTCAGCTGCATGATAGAGACCCTGTAAAGGCAGGGTTCCCCCTTCAGCATGATTCACATGGCAGGTCTGCCTTCATGATTTTGTATTTTGGACCTATGCTGAATCCACACTCCACAGCTGGTAAGCTCCCAGACTTCAGGGAATCACACTGAAAGCCTGTCAGCAGAAGTTCACAGAAATCATTATTTTTCCGTTAAATGTATTAGTATGATCAGTTCAGTAACTCCCATGATAATGCAGTCTCCCAGAATAGCTGCAGCATAGCCTTATACTCCATACTATGCTGTTTAAGCAAAGACAAAGAAAAAAATCTATTTTCTTGGAGTAAATATATTTTTTTAGAGTATTAGAATTTTTGCTTGTGGGGAAAGGGGGTGATCCACTGGGGGGAAATGAAAGGCCATTTTTATATGCCCACATGAAAAAGTCATAACAAACTTCCGGAAAAAGGAGTTCCATAAGTATCTGAGGGCAGCCAGACCAGAGGAAATTCTATTCTTTAATCTACATCGTGTCTAAGTACACTTAATGTTCTGCTGAGTATACAGTGATAATAACATTCAGTTTTACTTCTGTAGTTCAGGTTATTAATATTTTATAGAAGAAAATAAAGTGCCTATAGGAATAAAATAATATTTTATTGCTTGATAAGATTGTTTACATTTCCTCCTTGTAGATGAAAATCAGAAATTAGTATTTGTTGAATTACTAACACAACTACATTTGTCCTGAAGCCATGACAGAGTTTGGTAACCCAATAAGAGAAGGGTGCTTCTGTCACAGATACGTGGGAAGCTCTCAGACTGTCAAGCAATTAAGTGGACCTGAATAATACTATGTAATTAAGCTTCTTACTGCATAATTATCTTTATTTTAAACGTGTCTTTTGATGAAACATCTGTTCCCTGCTCTAGATTTGAAAAGATATACCCATGCACATGATGAAAATGGTGCTTGTGAGGCCATCACACATGGTGCTACTGCTCAGTTCCTTGGCGATAAATGTTGTAATTTGCTCCTTCTTTGCGTGCAAAAGGCAGGTGTTGTTGCATCCGTGGCCTGCTTTGCCTGACCTCCACTCTCGCTGCAGCTGCCTTTCACATTGTTACCCAGAGAAATAATTGTGTTTGACAACCCGGCTGAGGATCATCATGCAGAGAAGTGGGAAGGGGTGCTCACAGTTAAAGTACTGTCGGCTCTCGGAGGTGGTTATGCCAATCCCCTGGGCAGTAAGAGGGGAGGGAAAAAAAAAAAGAAAATTGGTCCCTAATAATAGGATTCTGGTTTGTTTTTTTTTTTCTCCAATATCAAATATTGTTTGACGGCTGCTGTAAAGAAGGTTGTTTGATTTCTGTTAAAAACATTGTCTTTTACCAGATATTTTCAATTTGTAGACTACTGTATGCCTTCATTTACAAGCTACAGCCTCTATTAAATAGAATTACCTTCTCTTACTGATTTTTAAAGCAGGGGGAGCTTCTACTAAATGTAGGAATTTTTTATCCCTTAGGCTTATACAGTACATGTGCTACTAACTGTGGATTTCTACCAAGAAATAATTCCTTCTTAGCAAAACCACATGAAATACCGGTGATGCTTTTTTTTAGGATCTGAATTGTGCTTGGCAACTCTGAAGGCCATGGTGGCAGCTTCCTTCCACTCTCTTTGACTCTGGGATGCTCAGAAGCGTGTCCTCAGGCTTCTCAGACTTATGCATGGCCTCAGATGAGATTTCTGTAGACCACCAGACACAGAGACATCTGTGCCTCACTCATTATCCTCTCTTCTTTTCATGATATTTATGTCTGTGTCTACAGGAGGGGATCTTGTGCAAACATTATAGCGGCCTATTTTGCAGTCCAACAAGGTCCTGCACACAGGAGGAAAAATTACCCACTTTCTGGTTGAACGGACGCTACAGCTACACTGCCACAGCATGGTTCATAGTCAGGTTCAAGGTCTTTATGTAGTAAAAATGAACAAAGATGTAGCTGTGATATTCACTTGGAGCTAGACCAGGCTTTTATTTTTCAGTACTACTCCAGTACATGATGTTATACCCATTTTTGGGTGTGGAAACTGTCAAAACTAGCTGAACACTCTGCTTGTAGTTACAGAGAGAGGTGGTGGCAGAATCAGAAGTATATATGATTGCTCCTGGGTTCTCACTTACCGGCTCCACTACAACACAAAGCTTCTTTTCTTTAATGGTCCAGTTCATTGCAAAATAAACCACACTGGCTATGTACTGAAAGCTCAGCTTGATGGTTCTTTTAGGTAAAATGTGCCAAGTAGTTGAGACATCTTAAAACCATGCATTGCTTTTGTTGGTCAGCACAGCTGAACAAGCTGTTGAAAATAGCCTGGGGAGGTTTATAAACAGCCTGACATGATGTGGTATTTAGGGTCTGCAACCATAGCATTGACTAAATTTTGAAATGTTTTGGAAGGAGAGTTCTAAACAGCACCCTGTCAGCAGCCCTAATCACTGTCATGTATTGGATTTTCAGAACAAACTCTCATCCACTCTGCTGCCGGATTTCTGAAGCAAACCACTTGGCCTGGGTCCTTGTCAGGCAATGCAATGGCAATGCATCGTGTTGCTCCCTATTCCCTGACCATTGCATCCACTGTCACCATATGCATCTATATGTTGCATTATCCTTTAAAATTGTCTTTCTGATGAGATTTGCCTCTGGTTTTTTCATTATGTATGAGCATAAGATCCTTCCTGAGGAGCCTGGTCTGACCGTATGGCTGACCCTGCTGTGAGCAACTTGTTAATTGCTCCAAACTAACTGGTTGCTCCTCCTGAGTTCCTTCCCCACCAGAGTTATCCCCTGCTTCTGTTCTGTGATTTTACTTGGGTGCAAGAGACCTTAACCTGAAGTTGGTTTGTAAATGTACTGAAAATATATAAACACTGTCAAGCAGCACAGGTTTCATTTGGGGGAGGGGATGTTAAGAATGAGATCATGTAGTCCTGCATTGCAACATGCTTCTGCTCTAGAGCTTGCTTGTAACTTGTTTATAGCTTTCCAAGCCTTTTTCCATTCAGGCTCTGTTTTCCAAATGTTTGCAGTCACGTGGTTCTTTCATTTCTGGGAATGGTATTAGGGAGAGATTAAGCCTGCCTTCATAGTGTTTTCTTTAGAAAGGTGCCATCTGGAGCAATAGATTGTAAGAAGGCTGAGGAACAGTCCTTGCTTCACAGGTGTGCCTTTTTCTGTCACCGTAAGAATATTCCTAAATTTAGAGAAATTACAAAGCTGTTGAAAATCGGATTTTCATATATCCAGGCTGTTTTTAGACTTGAGTCACCAAAATGGAACTTTAGGATCCAAGGCTGAGCAGTGTGTCCCTCCTGCTACCACTCTCCACACTCCTCTATACTCTCTGACAGAGGCTGGTCCCAGACCAGATGGAGAAGAAAAGAGCCTGAATTGCAATCAGATTATTTAAGATTCAAATAAGTTAAGGGGCCAGGGATGGAAAAATATAAAGGACTGGAACATGGATTTGGTAGGTTAAGGACTGATAACGTAAGGACGTTTGAAACAGGACCTGGAAAAAGTAAAACTAAGTAAAATAAATATCATGAGGGAGAAAGAAGGGAGGAACTGAGAATTAAGGTCCCTACCAAATCCCTACAAATGCAAACCCTATTTTTGTACGGAAATGTTTAACGCTAGCTGTATTGAGTAATTTTGCTCCTTGCCACCTTTTTACCTGTGTATATTTTTACCCATGTATATAAACTGATCCCTCAGTCTTTCCTGACATGAAGTTCCACTGAAGTCAAAAGCGATAAGGTAGTCAAAAGGTAGAGCTTTCTGTTTTAAATCACAATTTGGGGCAAATATGCTTTATTTAGGTGGCAAAGTTATAATAGGATATTGAAATTACGGTAGCATAACCATGAATATGTTGAACTCATGCAGGGTTTGTAATATAATATCCACTTGTCAACATCTGTTCCAGACGTTTTTATTGCTAAAGACAGTAGCAATTTAGATAAAATGTATTTTATGAATACTATCTATCCTACAGTCTTCTCTGTGAAATACTCACTGCATACAGAACTTTGCTTTTAAAGACTTTGAATGCTGACATGAGAAGTGCTTTACTTCACAATAAAATGTGCAAATTGCATGCCCTTTTTGTGTGCACTGTATGCAAATTGGCTTGATTGAACTCATTTGAATGTCTTATATGCTGGGTGGGTGTGTAATGGCTAACAAGCTTTCTTTATGTTCTTTTTTGGATTATTTTTTTCAAAGCATGTTGCAATGAAAACTCCTTTTCATATATTTAAAAAGCCCTTCCAGGCCATTTAATTATCAAAGAGCAAAGATGAAATATTAGAAAGAACAACACTTTAATAGAAACGGTTCCATGGTCCCCTCTGTCTTAGTTCTGTTCCTGCATCTGCTACAGGTCAATTTTAATTCTCTCTCTCCTTCCCACCTTCTGATCTCTACAGACTGCACATTGTCCAAGGTATGGACAGCATCTTCCTCTGCAGAAGGTCCAGCAGGAGATAAGAGTGCTGTCACTGAATTGATAAGGTGAAAAGAACTCTGATGACACTGATACAGACCTGAAGGCACTCACTAGAGGCTCACCTCCAGTTTATGTGAAACTAGTTTATGTGAGAAAGGGATTAGGACCCTGGGAAAAAAAAGAACTATTTTAACTATTTTTTTCTAATGAGAAAAAAAGGGAGAGGAGGAGAAAAGCTGTTTTGAATCTAGCTTTGATTGCTTTTGATGAGAATTTTTCAGTGCTCACACAGGCACTGCAGGATCTGATTTTTGACTGTATGAAGTGCCAGTGGACACTTTATTTAGTAGATTTCTGGACAAATGTTTACTTAGAGCCAAAGGAAAAGGCTGTTTTGTATGTGATAACCTGGGTGGAGAGAGTACGTGTAGCAACCGATTATACTTTACATGAATTTAGGTCAGAACATGGGTCACAGCTGGAACGGCTGGTTAAGATCTTGCCTCTCTTTGGGGAATTTCTCTAGCACCATAAGATTGACAGTCAGTAATTTTACTGTGGATATATACATTTGCTAAGCATGGTCTTCTCTGCAGAGCAGCTGGAAATGCCACTCAGGGCAGAAGCTGCGCCAGTGCTCTGTCTCTGCCAGTGGTCAGCCCTCAGCCAGGAGTGAAATCTAGTAGTTTTAAAGTTCCAGGTAAAATTTATCAAAACACACTAAATTTTTTATTAAAACAAAACAAATAAACAGAAAATTATTGCTGCATTCTTCTCCCTTCAGGATTTTGAATAAAAATAATTGTTTCAGCACAATTTCTCCTTTAACTAACCCAAATCTTTGAAAAATCTCTTTGCCTATGTCCATTAGTGATTTTGACACTAATGGAAAGGTTTTTGGCACTGGGACAATCAGATGGGGGTGGCTACCCAGAGATGGGAAATGTTAGAGTAGCAAACAGAGAATCCATAAAGAAGGAAGGAGAACTGCAGAAAATGACGTGCTGACAGGAAGGAGCCACTTGAACAGATGATGTGGAAGTGGCAGAGAAATAGTTGCAGGAAAGATGTGCTGATACAAACAGAACATAATGAGAAATCATTCTCATTTCTAATAATGTTTTTACTCTATGCCAACATTATCAAACAGCTTTAATTTGGATAACGTAAAGCAAGTCTGATTTCCAGCCTCTAAACATTGCAATTTTACAAAAAAGAGATGGTTTGCAAATAGAAATTTGATTTTGAGATTTTATAGGGAAAAAGGTTATTGAAGACACTTGGGCCCACACCATTTCATAAAAGCTTCTGAAAGGTAATGTTCAAGGTCTAGCCCTCTGCCTTTAAATATTTTTTTATTTTGGGGAGAAGGGAGACAAAAGAGTAAGCAAATGAAAAGTGAGGAAGTTTCTATAACATTTTAGGATATGTGATTCTGTGATTCTGTGATATTCATATTTCAGACTGTCAGGCAAAGAAGAGCTTCTTTGTGCAAAAACACATGTATGAGGCCTCATGTTAGAAAAGAACAAAGTGGGAAACCTTTCCTTCGGTGATGGTAGGTGCATAAGGGTGTACCTGTTTTGTTACTTAGTCTGAACTCTAAATTTCCTTGTAGATGGGCATCATCCCCGACTTGCTTAGGTTTCAGCTCTTCTGTGACTTAATACATTCATTTGAATAATCTCTGAATTGTGGATACAGATTAATTTCTCTTCTCTAAAAAATCATGATAGTCCTGTGAACTTGGTAATTTTCTTCTTCTGTATGTTATTGTTAAGCCTCATAATTACACTGTAAGTTATAAAAGCTATCTATGACATGTATGTAACAATCGATGTGCATGTTTGATATAACATCTTAAAGACTGCAAGTTCAGCCCAGTAACAATAAGACTGTAGGGATAAGAGGAGGAAGAACAAGGAAACCTGAAAAATCTTGATCTTGCTACAGACTGCTGTTCTTTGAAAAAAACCTTTCCAGAATCTGTTACAAACTGAATTTCTTGTTAATCATGATCTTTGGCTTTCTAGTGAATACATGATAGCTTTGACAGGTTTCATCCTTTGAATTTCAGAGTCCTTGTGTGTACCACAAAATGTGCAAGGGCTTTTTTCTGTTTGGGGTGTGTTTATTTGTTTGGGGTTTTTTTTGTTGTTGTTCTGTTTTCCTTATAAAAAGAGTCATTGAGTTATTGGGACAAAGAAGAAAGTTAACTTAGATTCCTTTGGTATTTGGATTACTCGTCATCTAGGAAACGGGCACTGGATTACAGATGGCTTAGCATAATTTAGTGGTAAAAGCATGTGAAACCATTTATATTCTTCAAGGCTCTTCTTACCCTCCTCAGTGCGGCAAAGAGAAAAAATGAATATGATATCAACTTTGAAAGGATGACTAAAAACATAGTCCTCCTTATGTAGTATATTGTGTTAAAAAGGGTGTATCACTGTCAGACAAAAGTTACAATGCCATAAATGGATATGCAAACAAAACAGAGATTTAAAAATTAAAAGGTCTTGCTTATGGGCAATATTAGTGATTGTTCTGCACTCTGAAAAATATTCATATTTTAAAAATCTGAAATATATATATGCTATCTAGGTTACAGCCAATTATTGTAATGACTTCTGCCCTAGCTGTGTTATTCTAGTTTGTATTGCTCTTGAGTTTTCTCCATTTCTCATTACACAATTGTACCTAAAATGTCTTTAATAACTGAGTTCTTAATTATGATCCCCAAGCCCTGGATAATATTTGTATCTGCTGTTCTGCTCATGATTCCTAAATTAGAATCGCCATTCTCTGACATCTACACGTTACCCAGTAGTTTACTAAAACTAACCTATGACCTTTCAATAAATGACTTCTATGCTATCTTTTGTCCTTTGATAACTCAGGGCTCCTTTTGCCTTTTACTTGGAGATACCAAGTGGCAAATGCAAACCCTGTTTCTAAAAGGCCCTTGGAGATTTGCTTTGATTCAATTTCTTTTAACAACATGTAAGGGAATTGCCTGAGAGCACCTTCCTTCACTAATAACACTTAGGATAAGTTTAGTCACCTCTGCTGTCAGAGTTACCTCACCTATCATTGTAAAGAGTATTGCAAATACTGGGCACTAGTAACTGATGGGCAAAGATGTAATCTACTTTTGCCATTTTTTTAGCATTTGGGGAGGCAATAGAGGTTGAAGAAAAGATCCTAAATTGAGAAGAAACAAGGATAAAATAGACAAATCCAAAATTTAAGGCATTATTACTCACCTTTCCAGTTTGTAGACTGCTGTGGAAGAGTTAGTAAACAGCCTTTCTCACTCTGGAAGGTACTGCAGTGCTGGACCAAGCCCTCTTGACAGCTAAGGATTATTCCACACTGACTCTACTCTTTCAATTCTGTGTGCAATTCACCATGTAACGGTGGTGCTCACTGAAAAAGGACAAACACCAAGCAGGCACTTCCAGAAAAATTATTCTGGGTGTTTTCCTCAGCATACCTATCTTTAGGCAACTACTTTGATAAGTGTTTCCATAAATAAGATGGGGTCATATGTTTCTTTGCGGGAAAAAAAAACCAAAAGGCAAAAATACATTTTCTAAAAACACTATAAATTCTGTTCATGGGATTCTCACCTCTCTCACCTATCAAAATCTACTCTGTATGTACCATGCTGGTAAAGAGCCTGTCTAGTTAGAGCTGTCCTGCTGTTTCCTCAGTGTTCACACTGGGTTGTAACACAAAACTCGTGTTTGTTACCTGTCCTTTTTTCACATAGTCTGCACTAGTTTACTGTCCTGACTGAAAGCAAATTTTTTTTTATTATTGTTTGTATTAGCAAGTTAATCTGGCTCACTTTGCAGCCACATGTGGTGGGAGCTGGACAAGAACAAAACAGTGTGAAATGGCTGATGAGAGCAGGTCGGAGGGCAGGGTTTTACCTTTCAGCTGCAGTTCTGTCTTAGACCAGCTTAAGCCATATGTGAACCCATTCACTTAAAACTAACTGTTCCTTTAAACCTTTTGCCTCTCCTTACTTTGAAGACTTTTCCTTCCATTCTTCAATGTTTGCCAAGACTTATGGGAGGAGGGAGTGAGGGGTTGAGGAGGAGGAAGAGGAGGGGGAGGAGGAAGGTAGTGCTGGGATTTGAGCAATTAAGCTTTTTCTTTGTGAAGGCAACAATCTGTTTCACTGCCAGCTCCCCCTTTGGGTGTGTGGAAGGAAGGTTTCTGCCTATATTGTCTGCTCCCTTTCCAAAATCCAGATGTTTTTCTTTGCCTACCAGAGGGAAAGATACTTGTTTTTTAGAGCACCTTTCACACTGAGGAAAATGCACATTCATTATAGATTAATGGCTTGCTACAAATGACTGCAAATTCCAGTATGTAGACTTCCTGCTATTGTAAGTCTCACCTAAGTGGTTGGTCCATCTTCAGTTTCTTCTGGCTTCATGTCACTCTTCCATTGCATTAGTTATTTTCCCCCTCCTCTTGACTATTGTTGCTTCATGTAATTTTTCCCACAGTATGTTTTGAGATTCGTAAAACATTATGTAAATATTAAACATTAAATAGTAATTATGAGCTTATAAACCTAGTTTCTGTTGATAGAGTAATGCTAATATGATGCTGTCAAACCGATGCTTGAAAACAAAATGAAAGCAAAATAAGATCAGCCTTTGGTACAGAAAAAAATTCCTAACAACCTTGTTCTGAAATGAATGGTAGACTAAGCAAATAGTATTTGATAAAGCTGATAAATGTATTACTTTGATGAAGCTGCCACTCATGCTGATTCCTATCCCTCCTTCTAAGGTATATAAGGTTATTTCTGTTTTAGAGTGGGACATAATTCATGCAAGTCTCAAAGTCTGTAGCTTTGTATAGAAGTTTAAACTCTCCATTACAGTGAACTGTACAGGGAAGATCTGCTGTGAGCTCATGGTTCTCTGCAGGCTCTCCTCAGGCAGAGTAGTCTTCATCACTTAATAACAGCTTCACAACACTTCAGTGAACATGAATGAGTGTTTACACATCTGTTTCTAAAGAAACAGTGCTTTTCGGAAAAGCGCTAAAACTGGGCACATGCTCTAGTATTAATACCTTTATTTGTGTTTTCTTTAACAAGTTAACAGCAAGAAAGAATTGTCAGCTATGCTGACAAGTACCCAGGAAGTTCAGGATAGTCTGCTCTATACTGAAATATTCTAAAGTTTCTGCTCTAAAGCATTATCTTCTAAAACAGCTAGAACATGTGTAGAGTTTAAAATGTCAAAAAAAAAAAAAAGTTGTTGGGTGATACTAAATCGGAATAGCTGTGCAGGAAGCAGTTAGGTTATTTTAGATTTTTTAAAAAATTAAAAAATGTAGATTTAGCTTTCATAAAAAAAATACAAATCAGATTTTTCACTGAAGGCATTTTTTACTTGTGGCTTTTGTTTTTTTAAATTAAACTGTAAGTCCTATTTGATGGACAGTGCATGTTAGAGAAGTGATTTTTATGGCATTTCTGTAAAGTACTTGTAGTACATAGAACCTTGCCACCTCAAAAGTGCTTTTGCCAGCATATTTTGTGTGTTAGTTTGATTTGATATATATCAACAAAAATGCTCTTCCTGCCTACTGTAGGCTAAAACATAGAATAAGCCTTGTGAACCTAAGTAGAATAGGCTTCATGCCATCCTTGAAGCGTATACCCTGCCAACTCTTTGTGTAACACTGACTGCAGGACTTACGACAAACAGATTACAAAGCTAGTTTATTCAGCTATTGTATCTTGTCTGAGTCCTTTCTGAACCTGTAGCAGTCATTGCAGCAGGGCGCACTAATTGCTCATTTGCTGCAGTAACCTTTTCAACTGGACAGCATCTCATGTCTGATTTCATGTTGATGTCTCTTTCCTTTAATTACAGTGTGCTGGCAGGGAGAGAAAGCCTGGTGGTGTGAAGTGCCATATAGTGCCTGCAATGGGCTTGCTGTGCTCTTCAGAGTAGCATAAGCGTGTCTTCTGTGCACTTTATTTTTTTTACTTTGTATTCTTGCCAAGCTTAAAGCCAGTAGCATGAGTACATTACTATAGTATGTATATTGAAACTTCTTTAAATATCACTTGTGAAAGAAGGCAATTGCTCAAATTAATTTGGGAAGGTATTGCCTGTTCAGATATGAAAGGAACTAAATATGAACAGAACGGGTGGGAGGGAGGAAGGAAGAAAGAAATAAAATTATTACCTTTCTTGAATGATTCTTCGAACACCCCAGAAGTGATTGATTTTACTAATAATCATAGCAATGATAATTCTTGTTCCCTACACTAAAAATATTGGCACTATAAATATTTGTCTGTTTGGGCTTTTTTTGGTTTGGGTTTTTTTTTTTTTGGGGGGGGGGGGTTGTTTTGGGTTTTGATTGATTGATTGTTTGTTTGTTTGTGTGTCTGTTTTTAAATCAACCCTAAAATATCATTAGGCAATGCAAAAGGGCAACTTTTTTATTTTATTTTTAAATCTTTAAATATTTGCACCGAGATAGGTATGTCTTTCTCTTGCACTGCCAAGGGATAATAAGAATTGCCTCCCAAGAGCTGGCTATCCAGAAAGGGGAACTAAAAGTTCCCCTTTTAGTAGTCAAAGAAGTTTTCTGTTGTGGTAATGATCTCTTCTGGTTTGAATATTTCTCTATCACAATTTCACTGATGTAATTTAGAATGTAAACATGGTATTTGTTAATGCAACTTAGTACCATCACAGCTAAATTATTATCAAGGTTATTCTCCACAGCAACAGCCTGATTTCCTGCAATGGGAATTCCAAGATATGTGTTTTAATTCTCGAAATTGCCGAACAAATTAGTTTCCAATAATCAACAATTCAAGGGGCTTTCTTTTGTTTTGTCTTGCTTTTAATGAAACTGCTGCAGAAACAAATTCTGTCCTTCCATTCAGTGGTGGTGCATCCAAAGAAAGTTTACTGTTTCCACTGTATAATTCAAGAATTACCCAACTGGCCTCTGGTTGTTAAGAGCTCTTTATAACCCTCAGTGTTGTCTATTAAAGCTTATGATTTTGCTGCTTAAGTGGAACTAAGCCAAAACCTTCAGCTTTGAAAGAGAATTTAGCCAGGTAGAATCTGAGTACACAGTACATGATTAAACATAATGGAAATTATTTTTTGCCTACCCTCACCCCAGCCTCCAATTTTCCTACTGCAATTGCGTGCCTGTAACTAAATACGAGCATGATGGCTTTCAGACACACTCCAGTAGTTGAGCATCTGCACCAATGCACTAGAGGCTGTTTTGTTAAATGTGAGGTTTTAACAGTCACTGGATATAGGACCTGCAATGTTCTGCGCTGTTATCTTAATCCTGTTGAAATATCTTTTAAACAATTTTAAACCTATAAGTGAATTATGAAAGCTATCAAATGCATTTCTATTAAAATGAAAGAGCTTTGCTATTAAGTCAGTTGTTTTTACTTGCTTCTCAGACTAAAGGTTAAAAATGGACGAAAGGAAGAAAGCCTGAAATATATCCATCTCTTGAAATATGTTAGAAATGGAATAGAAACCTTTCCTGAGGTTTACCATCAGTATTTTCATGGCATCAGTATCTTTATGCACCTTCTTAACATTCTGTGGATTTTTATTGCTAAGCTTTACCTAGATGGAAGAAGTTCAGTCGATTTCACTGAAATGTGCAGAAAAATGTCCTAAATTGTGACGTGTTTACTTGTGTTTTGAAAAGCTTGAGGTATATGATTTTCTCCTATGTTTTGGACATTTTAAATATATCCTTATCTAAATGCTAAATTCAGTGCAATATTTGTGTTTCAGCACATAAAATACACACTTAATAAAATCAAACATCCAGGAAGCATTATTTTAAGCCTGACACAACATTTATATTTTGCACTTATTCAACTTTTCATCTACATCTACTGAGAGGAAACATGACAGAGAAAAGGCTTTCTATTGTTTACTTTTGACACGTACAGAAAGAACAAAGAGAGCAATCAAAGATTATTCCATGAGATCCATCCATCTGTCATAATGTTTCACAGCATACCACTGTGACTGCAAAATCAATCACAAGAATTTAAAATAAAATAAATGTAAAATGTTTTTTTCTCTTTAGGTGAATAAACCTAGTGGTGAAATACATGATCTTTAACCAAGCTGCACGTAATGTGGCCCTGAGGGCTGTCATTTGTACTTACACAGATATTCAACCTAAATGTCTGAAAGTGTCCATATTAAGAGGTTTTTTCAAAGCCTCTGTCTAGTCACAATGATGCCAGGTAAACCTATAGGAAGTTATGTTCATTTTGTTCACATTCGAAACAGTAACAACAGGCTGGTCCAGCAGAGTTGAGGGTTCACTAATAGTCTTGAAAAGACGGAAGTAACTAATTCTGCCTAGAAAATACCTATCAAGGCACTGAAGGAAAAAGAAAAACAAGGTAGCAGTCCAACATTAAAAAGTATCCATTTAACACATTAATTGTTGCATTGCTGCATTGTAAAATGTTTTATTTCTAAATGAAACCAATATTAACAAAATGCCATCTGTGAACTGCTAAGGAAGGAATGAAAAAGAGCTCAGAAGTTCTGACACAAAAATAATAAGACTAAAAATATTCCCAAAGGATGAAGTTCCTTATTACCAGAAATTACATTTGACAGATGTCAGTTTGTCGGCAAGAGTTGTTTCTCTTTGATTTTTTTTCTCCATTTGCAGAGATGTATTAACTGCTTTGGCAGGACAAATTGGCATAATGAAGACAGGAATATTAACTGCTTGAGTTTGAAAACCACCCCCAGTTTTGTACCCATGATTAATTATAGCTGTACATGGCAGCAGTTAGATCACTAAGAGCTAGACGTGTGATCTAGCCACTGGAACAGTCTTTCACAGCATGACAGCAAAGTAACTCACTTCCATTTGCCACTACCTTTGAAAACAATATTTATAAAACTTGTTCTCAATAGAGCGCTTCTGTGCATAAAGAAAAGAATCCAGTAGAAATGCAATTATTTTGTTCTTAACTATGATTTTGTCCCATATATTACTTCCTCTAAGACCTGACCAAATCTGGCAAATCTAAGTGGAGCAGCTAAATAAATTACTGGAATTACTTATGAGGGTATATTACAACTATCCTGTTTCATACTACTACTCCTCTAGCAGACCCAGAAGACCAGAAAATGCAGTGACACCTCAGCAGGTCCATCTACATTCTGCAGTGTCACTTTAAGTTCATAGTCACTGAAAGTTTGTAGTTTGTCACCTGACTTTGCATCACACGTGATGGATGTGATGGTGACAACTCTAGCAGAAGTAGCAACCAACCATGATCATCTAGGGTTGTCTTAACCAGGTATGCTTGTCTGTAACCTACAACTGGTCTCTCTGCCCTATCTTAACCTATTTTGGAACCTCCTAAATTTGTCGTCTTCAAAATTATGCTGTTACCTACTAGGTGACGGTCCCATAGCTAACAACTTGCAGATGGGAACACTTTGGTGTGAAGGCTGAATTGCTGCAATGTGATGCTCTCTGTTAGTTTTTCCTTCCCCTCTTCCTAGCACATTCTCAATTACAAACTAAGGGATATGTCCACTGTTACCTCCATGAAGGTACTCCATGAAGGTACTAACGATTTCCATGAAATATAGGCAATCTTATATTTTACTGTTTCAGATGATTGCATCCACTATGACATAAGCCATGAACTAAGTCCATCTAGTTTATAACTGTCCCTTCTGTCCACATTATAAACAATTTTATTCTGATACCCAAGATATTTTTGGTTAAATTTATATCACTCAAAAGGAGTTTAAGATGAAGCAACAACCTCTTCAGACAACTTATGGGTATGTAAACATGTGCATGCAGAGGTTTATGCTGTCAAAACTGTATTAGCTTTTTATCATATTACGAAGGAGAAGAGGGTACAATATTTCTGTGTAGTCAAACGATTAGAGACTACTTCTGCAGGAAAATTCACCACATTTGTAGCAGAAAGTAATTTTTTAGAAACAGCTCCTTTTTCAAATGTACTGTTCCACTTTCACACTTCAGGAATTTCAAAACTAGATCATGGAAGTATTGACTGGGAAGGTGAGAGGGAAATCAAGGAAGAACCTACAGCTTCCATGTGGTCACTTGTATGAAGAGCAGCAAAGAGCAGACCCAAAAGACTTTTCCCCCATCCCTAAGAAATGTCTTAAGCTATTTAGGAGGAAGGAAAAGAGAGAGAGACAGAAATTAACAGATTCATATCTTTTCAGTAACAAGTCAAATTGGCCTCACAAAGAGTGATGAGAGAGCTCCAGCAAGCCTGAAGGCTTAGGAAAAGTTACAGCTGCGGATCCCTTTATAGCAGAGAACTGGTTCCAAGAAGTTTCAGGCTACCTGTATTTACGCTGCTGTGAACATTGTGTTGTTGCCAGCCTGAACCTTCACAGATCATGACTCATCCTCAAAACACTCACTAGAGTGATAGAAGAATGTGAGCACAAAAATCAATGTGTAATTTTTATTTGGCTCCTGGATCTTAACCCTCCAAGGTGGGTTTGCATACCCCTCATTTGGCTGAAGCCCTGGAAGCATTTTAAAAAAAAAAAGAAGAATGCAAGTAAGCAGGGATGTCACATACTCAATTATGTCCTGGAACTACTGTTTAAAGCATCAGTTATCATAAATCTCTTAATAAAGATATATAAATCGGCAGTGCTTATTCTGCCAACATGGCATCTGAGACATCAGCCCACTGCTTCCCAGGGATGTGTTCGTTTCAAGAAAGGACACCAATGAGGGGAAAGGCTGTGAAGTGGAGCGACAAAAGAGAGCAAAGTAAAAGAGAGGGGAGGCAAATATGGAAGCAAAGTGATGTTAGGAAACATGAAAAGCATCTTAGTATGGGACGATAAAAAACAATCAGGGTGTAAAACGAAAGAGGGACCATGCATGTCTGAGCTCAGGACCTGAAGGAAGATAGTGTGATAAAGGGATAAGCAAGAGAAGGGAAACTGCCACCAACAGGGAGTACAGGCTGTGCAAGGAGACCCTTGCACAGAAACGGGTGGACTGTGTGAACAAAAAAGAGACTAGAGAAATGTAGCTTCATGAACAAGACTCAGGCTTGGGAGCATGGGGGCCGTGAAACTCTAAGGAGAGATTTGGGACAGTGTGATGGAGTAGAAGGCGTGAAAAAGAAGAATATAGTAGTTTGAAGGCAGGAAAAAGGAGGTTAAAGGTAATATGAGAAGCAGGAGAGATTATGTATGCCTGCAGAGGGGCCTGAACAAAGTAGACCTTTCTTTACCAGAAAGAAGCTGTTCTGATGGATAGGAGAGGCAGAAATCCAACTCTCTTCCACCAGTGGTCGGGAAAGCTAAAGTGCAGTCAAAGAGCTAAACCATAATTTGGCATGTGCAATTAGTATTGCAGCTGGAAATGAATACATCTAACCTCACAGCATTTATATTAAAGGGCATGGAAATGCACAAGAATTTCAGAAACTGGAAAAGACAGAAAGAATAAAAATAAAGATATTTTTAGTATTTCTGGTCATTTTTTAGAACTAGTCTCATGACTTTTATGGGGGTTTCATTTGTGAGTTTTGGACATGGGGGATTTGCAGTGAGTTATATTTTTTAAAAATATTTCACTATAATTTGTGCAGAAGGGTTAATAATACCGCTAAAGAAAACAAACTTCAACTTTTCATACTTTTAATTACATTTTAAGGACCATGCAATTGTTCTAATAGCAAAGCTGGATGAAGAGGTTTTGTCAAGCATGGAGACTGCTTTCTTAAAAAATAAAGTAGACAGTGGCTGATTCTGTTTTTCAGAAAGCTGTTTTCATTCCAATTACTATACAACATACTCTGCACTGTTTGTCTTTCATAATATGGAGTAATGCCAAGTTATGTCCCATCATGTGAATTCAGGAGACCTGATGTAATCTGGCATATCACCACTCACCATTTGAGTTGCCTAACCAAATCAGTGCTTTGCAGAGTCTTTAAAAAAAAAAAAAAAAGAGCAAAGCCCCACCCCAAATCAAAAGTCAGAGCAAGTAATTAATTATCATCACAAAAGGGCTTTAGAAATCAGGCTGTACTGGAGCTGTGTACACTGGCCTGGCAGTGTCAACAAGTCCTGATGGTCTCAAGAGTATGAATGTTCGTTCCATTTTATCTTTGTGTGACTCACATTTAAACCTAACCATATGAAAATCCAAGCTGCATATTTCACAATTCAATTTTCAGGGTGCTCAGGCTCATGTCCCCTAATCTTCAGGAAGTATTTTAGAAAAGGATAACTGAAGATGGAATTACAGTTAATCTACACTAAATTTCATTGTATGAACATTAAGATGTAAGATATAAAAAGCATGCAGAAGCGGTCCCTTCGTGTCTCCGTTCTCAAAGGAAGTATTTCATCTGGCCATTTGGAATGGACTCACTTGTCCAAGTACAAAGCAAAATACATATATAAGGGGAAAAAAAGTCCTTTTTGAGTACAGTAGGGGCAGAGTTTCACTCCTACAGTTTCAATTCCAAAATTTAAAAATTATACCAGATTATGCTCTGAATGTCTCAATCTTGCAGAATTTCAGTGTCTTATTCTGAACAGCCTTGCAAGTAACTATGTATTTTCAATAAAAACTTTAAACTATAAAGCTGGTATGTTGTTCTTGTCTGTTGGTAAGAAAAAAAATACTGTTACGTCTCTAATAAACATATAATAAATTGGATACAATTTATATTATTTATTGAAAATCAGAATGATTATAAAAATCTGGAATGAGGAATCATTGAAAAAATACTTGGTTCCTTTTTCTTTTGTCTAAGTGTTACAGATAATGTTAGTACAGGCAGTTTAAACTCAAAGCTTTGACTTATATGGTTACCAGATGGTCTGATAGCTTGTGTTTTGACCTTGGCCAAGGGCTACTCAGTGTTCATGTTACTCATCCAAGTACACCTTCTACGTGATGCCAAGGAACACATGAATGGAGGAAGGAAGATAAGCTGCAAAAGAATGATAAAATTCCTTAGTTCTGTTTAAGTATTCACAGGTCTTGAAAATAATATACAGATGCAGCCTGAAGGAGTGGCTGATTGTCATTCCCCACTACTCTTTCCAGCAACTGGGGAAGAAGGTACAGATACAAAAATGTGTTTTTCTCTGGCTCCATCTTTTATATGAACTTACAAAGGAAGGGGTGGTGAGGAGGAATGGAGTTTTGTCAATCTGTTGGATCTTCAGAAACTTCATTAAGTGAAATGGTTCTTTTGGAGCTCTTTACCTCAGTCATAATCACATTTCACCTGTTAGGAGACACAAAATAAGCCTGAGAGTCTCTCCGGTTTTATTTATTTATTTATTTAATAATTTACTTCCCCCCTCCCCCCCCCCCCCCGAAGTATGCTAGAGATGATTATGCTATAAAACAATCTGATCTACTCTAGAATATACAATTGACCTCTTTTCCTTTCCATGTCTGGGTATATGTAATTTCGTAATGGAGCCCATACAATCTGTAGGATCAAACTGTATTTCCTCCCCTTTACCCCTTCCTTTATCTCTCTCAGTAGAAGGCTGGACTGATTAATCCAAATATATCTACTTAAGTTCATTCTGGATTTTGTATTTTAATGCTTCATTTACACTTGACATGCCTGGCTGATAATGTTTATTGGTTAAAATATTTTTTACAAGACATATTATTAAAAGACATAACATATTTTTTACCTGTATCTTGGTACAACTGGAAACAAAACTTTCCATATTTTAGGATGACAAGAGCTGCTTTAACATAACTGATTGCAATAGTTAGGGGAGTATTATTGCATTACAGCTAAATTCTGATTTGATGACATGTGGCTTAGAGCAGACAATAAACTTATTGCTCCAGCATAAAAACATTAATCATTCTCTAATAAAATCATGAAATGTCAACATGTACAAGTCTAATTGCAATAATGACCTCAAATTTGGGCATTGCTTTTGCATTAATCCCACTAGCTTTGGTAAAACTATCTAATAGAACCATAGAACTCTGACATGAATGGGTCTAATTGTAATAATCACTCCAATCATGGGTATTTTCTTAAGTTAATCGCACTAGCCTTCATTAAACCTTCTGCCAGGAGTTAAATATTTACTTAGGAAGACAGTGCTGTATTGAACTAACTTTCAATAAAATCTTGATTCTATAACAACTTAGTTTTTGAAAGTGAGAACAAAACCCAAGAACAAACTAAAATTCCTGTTACTTCAACTCAATTGTTTTTTCTTCTGTGCAAGTCAAATTGATCTTCCTCACATGGAAGTTCCAGTCTCTTATTACCTTTGCTGCAACCAGCTGCTTTTTCAATATTAGTATTGATTTTTTTAAAAATTTTTTAAACATTCTGCTTGGCTGTTCAGTCTGAGTTTTAACTGCAGTGTTCGTTTTGGGCCTGGGGCAGCTTACAAATCATTTCACTGATATTTGGTGAAATCTCAGGCTTTATTATTTTCTGTGGCAAGGAAGGATGACTTCTGATTATCCATGTAAGCTTGTTTTCTTTTTTAAAATAACAATTGCTCTCCAGAAGCAAAGACAACTGTTACTGTGCCTGTATGTGGACTGAGGATAAATCCCAGCAGAAAATTCTCTCAGTTGTAATTACGTTGAGTTACATTAATCCTAGTAGTAATATGAACTTCAGTGCATTACAGCAGTAATGAATTTGGCCCATTGATGTTAAATCTTTTTTCACATCTGCTGTGGCAATATGCAAAGGCAAATGCCCTTTTCTTATAAAAAACAAAGAGTTCTTTAATAAATGTAAAAGGACTATAACCACAGTTCCATGGTCAGAGTAGTACTTATAGTCACAAACAAAAGTCATAAGAAGGAAGAATACAATGCATAATTTTCTGAAAAATTTTTGGGACCTTAGTAGGTAGTGTCTTGACCCTTGATAGTCATACTATAAGAATAATAAGTTTTGGAGTGATGAAAAACAGTATGTGAAGAGGGTTTTTTTCAGAGATGGATCTCCCCTCTTGCTACTCAGTGCTTAACCCAAGTTGCCCCCCCTTCTTCCACATCAATCAAACAAATTTTTCCTTTACTACACTGGTGATGCCCATGTGGACACCTCAGCTGCTCTGAAACCTGATTTCTCATGCCTGGTGCCTTTTAGTAACCATCCCTGGAAGCAGCATTCATCTCCTCTAAATTTAAAATTCTACAGTGGAGACATATCCAGATCTGTTGTCTAGACCCCTCTTTAAGCACTGGAGAGAAACAAGCCCTTATGGGTACTTATTTCAGGTGTTTCAAACACATCCACTAAGGTCAGATTATAGAAGCCTTGGAAACGCCTCTCTCCCTTGACTCATTACTTGAAGAGTATGGTTAACAGCTTCACATGCCAATGCCTACAGAGTGCTAAATGAGGTTACTTCCCCACACCTCTCTTAAAACTTGTATTCAGAGCTCAGGCTTGGGTTTCTGAGATTATTGGGCCAGTTCAGCCACACAGACTTTCTAAATTGTCCTGTGTGGATGTGGAAGGTAACAAGGCCTTGAGTCCTCTGCAATGTCAACATCAAAGCCATCATAAGAAGCAAAAACATGTAAACAAACTATTCTACCAATCCAACTATTTTATTTTGCCCAAACACAGAATTATTCGCAGTCCCTACACTTGTAGAGGATTGCTGTTCTTCAGACTGCCTATTTCTGGCTTTATGTCTACTGACAGCTGTACTCTTCTTGTCTTTCTTTTCAAAATGAAGGATGTAAAATGTAATCTGCTTCCAAAAGCATTGTGTCACAGCTAGGCCTGTATGGTCTTTGACGGCGATCTGCAATTTATTGTTCATCCTAGCAAATCTGCAGGGTGAGCAGAGAAACACAGACCCTGACCTCACCAACTTCCTGACATGTCTGCTGGAGACATAGTGTACTGGTATGGGAGAGCACACCTTCATCTCTGACAACACAAGAGGAGAAATTATGTGATGCCTGTGATAGGAAACGTATCTGATGTAGAATGAGTCAAGGAGCATTCAGGAGTAATTGTTTGAGGGAGTTAGGACAATTGGTGGAATATAATCAACTATTTTCTCACTCTTGACAAAAGTAACATTTAATGCAAAGTTCAAAAAGGATTACACTTGCCACCTAGGTATAAAATTTTTGCTAGCCTTAGCTATATGAATGGGGTTAATGAAAGAGATGCTGTACAGTGTGCTTGAAAACATAAAACAAGCTTGAGACCAGTGTGGAGTAACTACAGAAACTGTGACTCAAAGATAACAGGCTCTAAAATAGAATCTTTATTAATGCCACTGATACATTAGAAAAACCTGTTACCTTCTGGGAACTATACTTTAGGAGCTGTGAAAGAGGAGCATATATATTTTAAAGCATCCACACGATCACTAAGGGACAAATGTAAGCAACCACATGTGTGTGCCATAGGCAGCTTGTGCTCATTCTTTATTTTCTCATTGGCTCATATGTTGTAGACAGGAAGTTTAAAATCATACTTTTTAAAATATAAGAACCAATGTCCTTGTTTCACTTCACAGTTCTGAGACCAGGAACCCTGAGCCCAGTCACAGTACCTGTTTGTTCTAGATCAGCCCATAACTACATGTCATACTTTAGTCTCAAAAAAACCCCTTAGATTTTATATTGGCATGGACTAAAAAGGAGGAATTTAGAATTTAATCCTTATGAGTCACCATTTTTCAGTTCATTTGAAGGCAAAGGCCCTTTCATCACTGTTGTTAACTGAAGTGCCAGTCAGTCTTACAAGTCTAATTGCAGTAATGACTAAAGGATTTGGTGGGAGCTTTCTTAAAATTCACCAGTAGGGTTAACAGGGCCATGACTCTGCTGACTAAAAGTCATACTCAAATACACATGCAAAAGTCCCTTTAATATCAACAGGAGTTCTGCTTCTCTGTCATTAATAATTTGGCCTTTTCTTTTCAGTATTACCTCAAGATTGTATTAATTAAGGACGCTAGTTTCCACCAAGCTATATTCTGGAGGAGTTTTATTACAGTGGTAGACCTCCTGTGGCATGGGGTTGACCAAAAACTTGCTTAGTCATTTACAGTTTTTTTATCTTCAGAGTTTAGAGTAATGCAGTGTCTTTACAATCATAATCCATTTTCCAAAAGGCCCCTCTTAGAACATGACCTCCTGTTCCTTATAGGTTTTGAAGTTTTTTTGAAGTGGAAATGAGTATTACAAGAGGAAATGCCTATAGATTAATTTAATCTATAACATACGGTGAATAGTTTTGGCCTAACTCCAAGATTGCAATTCCTGATATGAGAAGTACAGCTCAATAGAAGATGGGAACATATTTCTTAAAGCTGGACATCTGCAGGAAGAAGGAATCACGTCATCTTTACCACATCTACATGTACCATACCAGAACTGATATATTTCAGCACAGCATATCAAATTAACTCACACAAGATTATGTTGTAATCCAGGAAATGGGAATGGTTCAAAAAAGATTTAGATTATCTCCTAGAAAGGAAGGTAACAGGGTGGAAAACACAGGATTCTATTATAAAGTCATGAAGTTATTAAAAGCTGTGATGTGATCAAACATATATAAATCACATCTTTACCTTTGTCTTTGTATTCAGTATTTAATCTCTCCTAGTGAACTCAGTGGCTGTAACAGTTCAACTCACTGAGATACTGAATTAGATCAAACTAGTTCCTATTCCAGTTTTTTTCAACTGATAGCAGTTTTAATTCTTTTTTTTTTTTCTGCAGCATGGCTGCAAATAAAAAAGATACACTGCATAAAAATTAATTTTAACTACTTCCAGAAATAATGCACTTTTCTATCTAGGCTGCTGCTTTTTTCTTAATTCTTACAAATGTTAAATGCCTTAAAAGAGTAGTTTATTTTGGTTCAAAACAGAGTATTGGCTTTACTATGGAAAGAGTAAATCCCTTACGATTTACTGAAGAAGAAGCCTTTGAAGTAAAAAAGTGGAAGTGCAGAAGACAAGGATTACACTGTAACTCTCATCTCCATTTAATCGACCAAATAATTTTATTACATGTACAGTAGAGGGGAAAAAACAGGTACAAAATTCCACATATATAGCCCAAATAAACATCAGCTGTGCACAAACAGAATCAGGCCCAGTTACACTGAACACTTCTTTTCAGTGTGAATACAGATAGTTATCTGACATGATGCTGAATGTGATCTGGTGTGTGCAACACTGGGCGGTCATTTGCAGTTAACACTGTGCCAGTTAACTTTTTACAGTCACACTACTGTTTTCTGCTGAGCATACATGCTCTGTGTTTAGGAAAAATAAAACCAAAATAAAAGGTGTCTCCCAGTGTCCCTTTTTCATCCCTTTTATAAGAGCTAGAAATGCCTGTGGAGGCTGTGAAAAGGTCTGCATCCTATGAAGAGAAGAATTTGCCCATTCTGGATCTGCAGAAAATAACTTTTGAAGGATTCCTTCACAATCCCACAAAGATCTTGTGTTTGGACCACAGAGAAACTCGGAAGCTTCTATAAATAAAATAGGCAGCAACCCTCTCTGGTAACTATGTCCACAATAAATCTTTCCAGAAGTCTAAAAAGAATAAGTCAAAGTGAAAAAAAAGTGATTGGGGTGGAGATCACTGCTGCAAGAAGGCTTATCAACTATGCATAAGAAAATATATTACACAAACCCTGTAAAAAACTATTTCAAAAGCCTTTAATTTAATCAATGTGTCTGGGTTGTCATGACCTGTATTGTTTTTTTTAAACCCCAAAACATTCAAATATGTCGATTCTAAATCAATTACTTTCGTCTAAGGCAAACAAAAAAGAACAAAATTTGTGTCTTTACATGTGAGCATCCATGCAAGAGAATGCATGTGAACTGTCCTTTTGGTGCGGTCTCCCAAGTATACTGCCTTCAGTTGGGAAATGTGTAGACAAGAGTACAAGAGCATATATTGCGTTCCTAGATTACTTTCCCATCCTCCAACAATTTGCAGTCTAGGGACTTCCTGGATAATAGAAACATAAATAATAGTAAATAATTATATCAAGTAATACTTGTTATGAATTATTCACTGCATAATATATATAAACAGTCTTTCTCTCACACATACACAAACCCATAAAGTTTAATCTATGTTGCAACGTTTAAATGTGTTAATGGGCAGCAAAAGAAGGCTCTATTCTCATCTACGAGTGAAAGAAAACAGGAAAAGAGTCACAGGAGGCTTTTTTCATTTATTATATTTATAGCATTTTGCAAAGTCTGAATTTGGAAGGCTGTTTCTATAAGAGGAGAACTTCACTAGAGAGTTACATATCTCAGTTGTAATCTTTTCTATTTACGGACAATATCTAGTCTTGCTTCCTTTAACATGCAAGGAATCTAACAACAGGATGTGGCCTCATTCAGCCAGCATCCTGTCCAAAAGGTATCTGCTTCTGGACTTTTGCTTTCAGGAGCATGCCCATGTCACTGTTTAAGATTTCCTTGTCTTCCTTCTTGTCTCCAAGACCAGCAGATAAATGCAACTCCATCACACAGGTCTGTCCTCAGTTATTTCCTTTACTAGTATCCAGGGAAACCCCTTGGATGGTGTTTCCAATACTGTTCACAATACTGTTGTGTTTCAGCTACCTGACTACAGAAAAGGAGTTTTATATAGCTATCTTAAGTAAGAGGCTGTTATCTGTCCATCATCTTCAGAGATGCTACCTGACACCTAGCAGTACCATTTCTTGATCACATGCCATGACTGAAACTATTTTAAGGGAAAAATAGAAAGTCTGCCACGTTCAGAATGAGAAATCTCTAATTTATGCCCCTAGTTTTGAGTATCTGTGAGCCAAAAACAAGACAGGAAATAAATACGGAAGCAAAGGAGGTTTTTTTTTAATGTTATTTGTTTTAACAAGATACATGCTGCATGGCTGAAAATATTGAGGCAGTGAAGAGAAGACACTGTCAGTGGAAGTACGGGGATTACTGTTTCATAAACTTATTCTCTAGAGGATTTAATCATAACCTGAGGTGAATAGTTCTTGACTGAGCCATGCATCTGGAGGTAATCCTGTTAAGGGTCTAGTTTCCTGTAGATCTTACATAGTAACATGAACAAGATGATTGTGGCCACTTCTGTCTAGCATATTGCACTGGTTTAGTAGGTTTCTCAGGCACAGCATTTGATTAGCTCTGTCCAACGGACTAAGAGACAAGAAATGTCTGGAAGAAATGCAGTGGTATGGTGACTGCTCAAGTGTAGTGCCCTGCATGTTTGTGCTTTACTGTCTGTGCAGGCAATGAAATAAGTAACGATCAAATGAACATCACACCTGCAGTTTAGATGAGAACTATTGATCTGTGTAATTTATCTTCTTGTTAATTACCATAGATTTGAAACAAATTCATCTCTGTGGGTCTATTCATCTCAGCCACATGTGTATATTTTAACACATGACTAGATCTAACATGAGTAGTCCTATAAAATTGTGCCTCTCCCTTAAATACCTTGCCAAAGCAGGACCCAATTTGCACAGAAATTCTCACCTTCATTTAAATATGCCTTTATAATGGACTTGGTTACATTTCCTGAATCCTTCGCTTTGATTAATTTAGATAATCAGTAGAAATAACTCTACAAGAAAACTTGCCTTTCTGCACCTTGTTTGGTTTATAGAATGTACACCTTTTTATACCAAAAAAAAAAAAAAAGCATGAAGAAACAGCTTGTTGTATTGAAGAAATGCTGCTTTTGCCTCAGTCTTACTTACCATACCCACTCCCAGGCTTCCCAAGTTGCAGTACACAGTAGGAAACTTTGGGATGAGAGGAGGAGAAATGCATTAGGGACTGGTTAAGGAATTTAAACATAAAGAGGTTCACAGCCCAGATGGGATATGTTTAAGGATGCTGGAAGAGCTGTATGATGCAGTTGTGAGCTTGTCCTTTTTGAAATGTCATGGAGATTGGGAGAGGTTCTCAATGACTGGAAGAAGACAAATGTTTGGCACTCCTTTGAAAAATCAAGGAGGACAATCTGGAAGTATGAACTGGTCAGCTTTACTTCAATCTCCAGGCAATAATGAACTTGAAAGACATGAAGATGACTGGAAACAGAAGGTGACAAAAAAACCTGGTTGGACATTTTGGCTTACAGGATAGTAGTCAACTGTTTGAAGCCAAACTAGCAGCCAGTTATGAGTGGCACACTTTGGGGTTAAAACTGCCATGGAAAGTGTTGAACAGCTTTATCAACAACCCAGCCAATGGGGTGAAATGGACCCTCAGCAAGTTTGAAGGACACCAAGTTGGGGTCAGGGTGAGCAACTGATAAACTGGAGGGCAGGCCTGCCACTTAAGGGGACCTGGGTGGTCAGGAAAAATTGGCCAGCAGGAACCTTACAGAGAACCACAGGGACAAATGAAGAGCTGAGGCAGAACAATCCTATGCACTGCTACAGGCAGGCTGGCTGGCTACCCAACACTGTTGCAGAAAAGGCCCTGGGGGCCCTGCCAGACAACATGAACAAGTTAAGTAGAGCTATCATTTCAGGTGCAAGTATGTGTATCCGAAATATTTTCATTGATTTCAGTAGTTATTCTAGATGACTTCAGCAATGTTACTACAGATTTACATCAGTATAACTGAGATCAAAAGTGAGCAGTGCTTCCCTCATGGTGGAAAGTAATATGATTGATTACTGTGTTTTAAGATTCCTTCTACATACCTGTAGTAGCTTTGTCAGTTCTTACCTTAACCATCACACACACATACACACACAAACCACTGTGAACGTAATTTTAACACCAAGAAATTAGTCCAAATGTCCAAATAGTTTAGTCATATTGTATTAAAACCCTGAATGCAAAAAGCATTCTAATCCCACAAGTCTGCAGAAGGAAATTCTGTAATTTTGGAAATTGTGGTCTGTTTGTTACACAGCAAACCAGGAGCCAGGTTTCTCAAATATTAAAAAACCTAAAAATGCATGATATTCCAAATTGCTCTGCTTCACTTAAACTCAGCTGGAAAGTGTCCACTTTGGAAAATCATACACCAAAAAGGACAAAGACAAAACAAAGAGGAATATGACTGACCAGCATTAGCAGAACTGATAAAATAATTATCATATGTGCAAATGCAATTAACCTTAACTTTGGTCTGTGCTGCTGTTACTGTCTTGGTTATTCTTTAATTGCTTGCCTCTTATTTAGATCATCATCTGTGAGGACAATCTAAAAAGAAGGCTGAATAAGTAAACAAGGAACACATCATTATAATATTTTGTCATAAATATTCAATTAATTGTGTATCAGGTAAAAATAAGTGAAGACACAGCTTCGTGGCTGTGCTGAAATCTACACTGCAAAAAATAAAGAAAACTGCATCTAAGACACAGAGAGTGATATCCTTTCAGTTTTCTGTTACTAAGGCTATTAAAAAAAAACCTTCCAATTTATTGTCGTTGATGGCAACCCAGATCTCTGTAGGTATCAAATTCAACATCAGCACTAGCAGGTTGCCATCTTATAGGTAAGGGCTACATATTTCTTACATCCTCCTGTGTTCAGTTTCACTTTGTTTCCACTCACCTGTCGAGTATTTAGACTTCCTTGCACAGCTAACAAAACTGTTCAGGTTGCCTTCTATAGAAATGTAGACCTTTACATCTTTGTTTTGCATTTACATTGTTTCGTTCAGAAGGGTGAACTGAGTGCTAACTGACTTGTACTTGTCCTGTCCCCAGGCTATTGTGGCTTTATATTTCCCATCCATTTGTGATTAATCATATTAAAATTTTCCAAGAAGCAACTCTGATCCCATGTCAAAGAGACAAATGATATCTTTACAAAAATACTGAGCTAGTAAAATGGAATGTATTTCCTTTTTTTTCAGTACACAACCTATTCTCTGTCCTAAATAACCAAGATTTACACTCAGTTTAGAAAGTAGACAGTATTTTTCGGAGGCTTAACACAATTAGCAAGACACAGCGTTGCAGTCTTTCTGAACTGAAGCAACCTTAAAGGAAAATAAAAGCAAAAAGACAGCAAAATTCCCTACACATGACAATATTTTCTGAGATCATCACACTGTGGCAACTATTAACAGAGGTCTGCCAGGGGTTCACGTTACAATATGCCACCTTCTCAGTCTTTATGCCATATGTGATTTGTAAAGGAGAAAGGGATTAGCTTCTTTAAGCAAGACAATGTTCATTTTAAAATCCCACTGAGAGACTTTATCTTCCTTGCATATTTAATCTCCTTGGAAGCTACCATCTGCATGTCACAATACCCTAACAGATAGGTCTGGATTTTTAAACATCACTTTAATGGCAAAAACTGTGTCCTGAAACTTGTTTAATGCTTCTTGCTTGTTTTGATTTAATACACTGTGGAAGCTTAAACCAAAATTATATACAACACTGGGAGGGCAGGAGAGGTTCTGTGAATCCCAGCTCACATTTTACTGATATCTTGAATAGTAGTATTTTTTTTGTTCTTTTGGTGGCTGTTTTTTAGTGCTTTATCTGAATACTAACCCAACTTTTTTTTTAGGCACTGATATGCATCTTATTTTGTACTGTGATATCCTGTGCCCTGTCACACTGGAGAAGCCTGCAGCTGTCTAAAGCTTAATTATGCATGAATGCAGAGCCCAGATGCTTGGCCAATAGGGCCTCAGCAGAGTATGGTTTCTCACTTGTTTTTGTTCGAATTATAATTGGGTAGATTTATATTTCCCAAAACGTTTCGCCCCTTGTGCATGTTCTTCTTTGCTTCTGATGCCTTCATTTGAACGAGCTTCTGAACAAGCTTTTTTGAATGCGAAGTGTCTATTAGATCTAAGATAGGTCATTAATGGATTTGACAAATCCTTTCACCTTTAAGACAGTTAAAGAGGTGCAGAAATGAGTCCCCTATCTGTTCTACTCCAGATGGGTGGGTGGGGGGTTGTTCTTTCTTTTTTTTAATGAATAGTTAAATAGAGGCTGGCATCTGGGTTGAAACAAAGGAGGCTTGGAGCCAGACTTGTAAAAGGGAGAGTAGTATCAAGCAATAAAGTGCTACACCTGCTGAACGGAAGGTAACAGAGGCACTGAAAGCATATTTGTGGCCACAATTACCCTGTATAGAAAGGCTCTTGTCAATTGTTGTCAAGCAAGCATAGTTGGTCAATCTACAAAGTCAACAAATAACATTGTCAGAGGTGTTAAAATATATGGCCCTATCATTTTATATGAATAGCACAAATCGGTGACAGCAATAGCACCTATTTTCTGAGAGCTCTGCATATTTATTCAAACTTGTTCTCAGACACTAAACATCTAGGTTGCTGCTTTGCCTATTGTTAGATTTATGGTGTCAGCTCCTGTACATTGTAAAACACTTGAAGTCAACATCTGCATGTATATCCTTTATAAATGCATAACCATAAACATGGAGAGATTCAAAGGAAACCCAGAGGCAGGTGGCTAAATCCTTGTGCTGACTGTCCTAATTCTAGGAAAATTAATCCCATTTGGGATGTGAAAAACTGCTGTTACAAGCAATGCAAACCTAGAAGAAGGTGCTGCTCCCATGAAATAGTACTTACCCCAGCACTACCTGAAGGATTGCTGACAAGGAGCATGTTTATTTCCCCACCATTGTCTTCAGATTTAAATGCTGCTGCATAAAGGATTATTGCTCTTTAGTTTTTTTAAAGGTACAGAAGCTAGCTAGCTCCTCTCTACCATGATCCCAGTACCACCCTCAGCACCTACTGGCAAGCAGAGCTACTTGATACCCCATTTCATTTTGTAATGCACTTCTGAAGATAGTGAAGGCTATTCAAAATGGTTGAAGAAATGCACATTTCTGTCTCCCTTCTTCCCCTTTTCTCAAGGAGAGTTTTGTGACAAAGCGCTGTCACAGAGCTCACCATGATGCTGCTTACCTCCCTCCCTTCCCCTCACCCACCTCAGACACAAGCCATGCCTGGAAGAAGGGCAGGGGCTGTTGTGTGCCTCTTCACTGCTGGTCCCAGCCATTCTCCCTGTCTTGCCCAGTTGCTCCCCTCTGGTACAGAAAAGCATTGTCGTGAGCTTGAGCCCAGGTACTGCTTAAGAATGTTAGCCCTCATTAAAGATTCAGCACACGGGAAATTTGAATTGCTTCTAATAAATGACCACTGTGCCAAATGGCTCAGCATTTTGACACTTGATTCTCTGTGGATTTAGCTCTGTTTTAACACTGTTCTAATGTGATTTTAACACTGACCTGAATGTGAACAGGATGAGGATTTTCTTTATGTCTCTTTCCTGAATTCTAGCACATCATGTCAAACAAGCTTCTGGCAAGGGCTTCTTATACCTGCAGGTGTTTCTAAATATGTATTTTAATGGAGTATAAAGGAATCAATTTTTTTTGTTCGTAATGTATTATTCCCTGCTGGCCCTGACACATACCATTCAGTGTATGTCTTACAAGGGACTGTAGGGTAACAAAGAAAAATAATATCCACAATAGATAAAGGCTGTTTTCCCCAGTGGATGATGGGAAAATGATTGGGTGTGTAGAGGGCAATTCCTCTCCCTCTTGAAATTTGAGGCCCAGAAAGATGGAGCTTTTGTGTGTCTGTTTTAAAAGGACTGAAATCCATTTACACATCAATGTCAGCTCCTACTGAAAAAAGCCAACATTGTTGATGTTATGCTTGTCAAATACAAACAATTTGTTTTCAAGGGAAGACAAGTACAAAGCTTCTTGTCCACTAAGCAGAGCATATTAAATATGACCCTTTCTCTGGGCACATGTACACTAGCACAAGAAAGCACAGGAGATATATAATTATTATTAGCTAACACATAGTAAGGTTAATTGTTGCTTCTCTGAACACTTAATCTGCAAGCAGTTGATAAATCCCACAATGAATAAAAGCGGCCTGTATTTAGGTCACACAAAGTCATTGCTGTTTTTTAATTTAAACTGTGCACTAGATTAAAACACAAGAGTATTGCAGGAGGACAATTCAGAAGCAGTAGCAATAGGCTGTCATTTGGCGTAAAAAGTTTCCCCAGCACACCCTAGGGACATGTTAATCAAAGCTTTTTAATGGATTCAGTCTGATCTGTGACAGGCTTTGTTCCAGAGATGGCATTTGCAGGATAGAGCTGCAAGTTATCAATAAGACACAGTAATTGCTGGGAGTGATTGAGCCTTGTTCCTTAGGCTTCATACCATTCACTCCTTTTTATTATCAGTCAAGGCCAGAGATGTCTTGCAATAGGCAGTCAAGTGATGGCTTGTTTCTTTCTTTAATCCTAGACCATATAATGAAAGAAAATGAAGCAACATGAAAATTTGCATTAATTAAAAAACATGTAAAACTCGTTCTTGTTTTTCCCCTGCTATGTTTTATATTATTTTTGTGAGGATTTAATGGTAATTCATCAACCTCTATCATGTACTGATAAATCCTTTTTAAGCAGTCAAAGCCTTTCACTGCTTGGTTAAAGGTTTCAGTTCAGCAATTGACAGTTCTTTATTAAGTTATTCATTATCTTTTGGAAATCAAAGCATTGGCACAATCGGTAATGACTAAGGATAACACTTATCACCTACATGGATAGTTAGCCCTACATCCATTTAGGAAAGATAACTCCCAACACTGAAATGAAAATTCTTCAGTGCTATTCAAGAAGGTAATGGAAACCTAACGTTTTTATATAGTGAAAGGTCATAATCCTCCCTTTGTAGCACCACAGTCATTCCCATAGCAACAGATTATACCTAAAGCCACTAGGGATTATGACCTCTCAGTATGAACAAACAGAAGGAAAAGTTGTTTAGAAGAGAAGGAATCTCTTTGATTAGTAAAAGGCAACACTGGCCAACCTCCTGTGTGTGCACATTTAAGACAGACACATACACAGCAGCTAAATTGATTTTTGTTTAAAGTACAAACGGAGAATGAAAAGATTGTTAAAATCAGTTTTGTTGGTTTCAATCAAAGTTTGTTTTGTACAGAAAACAAATAAACTATAATAGATTTTGCCCACTGTATTTTTTTTAATGTATGTTTCTTGGAAATCAAGTTAAGGTTGAATTATTCTGGTAACTTTATACTTGACAGTTTGGCCTTGTTAGCAGGTGAAAGCTATATCCTGAAGAAAAACAGAGGTGGGGGAGTAAAGTTTAGTCCTGTCTTGTTGTTTTAACTATCCAGTGAATAATCAGTCAGTGTAATAATTGCAGATGATCAAAATATGTAGTTTTGAGGCTGTGTGATAAAAAAAGATGCTTTTGTTGAAGTTTTTAAAGTGTTAGTTTCAAATGTAACATGAAAAAAGAGATTAAGTGATGTACTACTTTGAGATATGTAATGTTTCTGATTAAATCTTTTTTCACTGCTCTTTGAAATTACATACATTTTTACAAATATTTTTATTTTAAACAGTTAAACTTATAAAAATATTATTTAATTTTTATTGAAGCAACTGAAATTTTATATCGTGGAAATTTTTTTTTTTCTAATTTCTAATTTTTCTAATTTTGACCTGGTGGAGCATCAAAAAATTTCCTATAAAGCAGCAAATGTAATAGCCACCCTGCCTATTAATTATGTTTCTACCTCACACAGGGATTATTTGCTCTGTTTATGTTTGTGAAATATTCTGACATTTTCAGTTTGAAAATACTAGAAATAGCATTATCATGTTCTTCTATGTGCCAGTCATGCCTCTGCTGAAATTTAAAAAGCCTTTTGAAATGTTTTGAGATATAAAAATTCATAGATGCTTATTTTATATGAACTTACGAATTTTTCCATTTTCATCATCTTTAAAAGCTGCTCAGTTTTCTTATAGTACTGCTAACTTATTGCTAATTATTTCAGTGAGAATCAAAGAAAGACACTGTCTCTTACACATAGGAGTAGTCTGAGTTATATTCTGCCATATCACAATGTGTATGTGTTCACGGTTTTTAGTTTTAAAGGCATGAACAGTTCATGAACTACTCTTCATTCAGCATATAAAATCTGAAGCACTTCCACTCAAGACCAGCATTCTCCTGATGATATGTAGTATGTCGTTATTTTCTGCTCCCTCTTGAAGCTGCAGTTCATGCAGTAGGCATCTAGGCAAGAGAGGTCATGATGCATGAGCTATATTGTACTGGGGCACTGGGAATATAACTTATGACCAACCCACGTACTTCCTTCTTTACTTGTGTGAGGTAAAACTATAAGGCAAATAACACTACCTTATTTCAGCCTTTACCCTCAAAACCACAATTTACTCCTTAAAATGTTTTTTACTGCAATGTTGGCAGGTATCTAAAATCTCAGATATTTACTTTTAGTAAAATATTGAGTTTCCATTAACATACATCTAGATTCAATATACTAAAAAAAGGTCATGTGATATTTGACTGTTTTACAAAAAACAGAACAATTAAATGTAAGCATTTTCTAGACTTTACGCATTGTTTATACAGTGGAAAAAAGTATTTATCTATCATTGCTTAAAAGCTTGTAGCCAAAGCCTAGCAAGTTGAGTATTATCATAACCTACTACAAAGAAAATTCATTGCTAATTTGCCTTTGACGTTGTTTAGTTGACAAAAGATGCAGGCTTTGTCCTAAGCATAACAATACAGGAGGATTCTGACCACTGTAGTAAAGATCAAAAAGCAAGGTTTGTCTAACTGATTATTTATTGTTCTTAATTTCCATGTTATCATGGTCTCATATCACTACTTCAAATTTGGATTTTTTTAGTGTGAAATATTTATTGGAATGACTGCTGAATTCAATGGAATACATGGTCACACAAACGGATCCTTCCTACTTCCCCTGAGAAGGAAGGAGTTGTAAAAAAGGAGAATTTATATCAATGTTGAAATGTCCCACATCAACAGCCATTCATAAAGTGTAACTTGGTTGTGTTTTGGAAAGAAGTTGTTAGATTCTGTATCCAAACAAAACCAGACAATTATTTCATTTCTTGGTGTATTTGAACAGGAAAGGGATCATAAGGGCATGGTCTCTACTTGATTGAGAGTGTAAAGTTGTTTCTTTGAGATCATAGTTCCTAAGGAGCCTTGGAAACACTTTGGACTTTTAAAAATCTCTCATACACATCATATTTCTAAGAATAATCAGATACAGGTATATTGTGATAATAATACTTCCTTTACCTCAGTAAAGTCTAAGATGACTAATTTTTCATCAAATTGTCACTCATGGAAGAAAACTCTTTCACAAGGTAAGGGTCGGGGGGCAGTTTCCAATCTAATTTACTGTGGTGTAATTCCAGAATTACTTCTGGTGGAGTTCACTTTGGATTTCTACTAATGTAACAGAGACAACCTTAGCCCAAGGTTTTTATTAAAAAGAAATGAAATAAAATGCTTACACAGCACATGCAGACATTTAAGGGGAACTAACATGAGTCTGGGAGGGAGAAGTTAATATAAGCTGCCAAACCACAAGGTGATTTTTCTCCAGTGACAAAATACACGTTTAGCTTCCTTCACACAAACACACACACCACCACCCCCGGTACATTTATATTTGCCTTCTTTGATTCTCACCCTGCCTTCAGACCCCTTAGTGCTAAGGCCTGTTCTTCTGTTGAAAGCCATTTATTTCAGTGAACTACTACAGAGGTGTAGGCTGATATACCTATCAATTTTTCTGCAGGACAGAGGACTGTAACTTTAATATTGTCAACTAAAACCTTCCTAACACTGATGTCAGTCACCAAATAGGAATTTAAAATTTATTTTTTACTATTTATGGGGAACAACAAATATTTTTATAGCCTTTTTCTTTTCCCTAATGTGTTTCCCATGGAGATGACCACCAGACCTTTTTCAAAAGGTCTGAGAGTCACACAGTTTTCTGTAGAGTTGAAATTGTAAACAAAATGTCAAAGTCTCTTTGGGAAAAAAAGGTTATGTAAAACAAGAAAATGGGACTAAAAGAGTTATAACAAAAAGGACTTATAACAGACACTCTAGCAAATGGACTTTAGAAGCCTTGACCTTGCTAGGGACTGAACATTTCAGATCCCAATAACTGAGAGCTGAGTCTACTCAGTGTTGCAAAAGAAGAATTCAACACCTTTTAATGCATGGTGAGATGTTTATGCTGGCTTTTGGAAGAGCTATGGAGGGAAAGAGCTCTATGTGTTTTGGGAATGCAGTCTCATAAAAGAGGTATGAAGTGTGATGCCTCAGGAATTCAGGAGAAACCACTGGAGAGAGGCAGCACGGCTTGATGTTAATGTAAACTTTTGAATGAAACAGAGCCTTGAGGTCTGCCAAAAATAGAGCAGTTTATTGCCCTGTTACTGCAATAAAAACTTGACTTTCTCTTGGTTCTTCCACATAACATTTGAGCACTTTATATATTTACAAATGTATTGTAAATACTTCTGGTTCTTACAGGAAGACAGAAAAGCTTGTACTTATCTATTTTTATTGTTAAGTAGCCAAAGACTGAAGAGCCCAATACTGTTGGTTTTCAAGGTAGCTCCGTATCTATTTAAACAAATAATAATCTAAAGAATACAGTGCATGATTTTTCTGCTCCTAAAAATCCTAAAAATCCTAAATCCCTAACATTCGGTGCTACAGACCTTTAAAAAACAGATTTTTTGGTGGTATTTTGAATAACTACAACTGGCTTGCCTTGGATCAGACAAGGTAACTGTGCCAGAGCCAAGAGATTAAAGCATCCTCCTAAACCTCACTGCAGGAACTCAGCTGGAACAGAAATTTAGCATAAGTACATATCTGTTTACCAGAGAGACTTAGTCCTCTCCCATTTTTCTCCATATGGTATTGTGAGTTGCCTGTACAGTCTGCAGCTCCTGTGTTAAAACAGAACAGGGGTTTCCCTCTTTGCTCTTTGCTCTTTGAAACAGTGGTTTCATCAGCCTTGGTGGAAAAAAAACCACACACCCACAAAAAAAAAAAACCACACCTAAAAGAAAACACCTATAGGTGGAACAGAAGTGTCCACAGACATACAGACTAATTTTATATAAAAAGCAATTGCTGGAGTAAAGCAGACATAAGGATTGTCTTCAATGGAGCTGAGAAACAAAGGAGATTTAGTTCAGGAATAGTACACACTATCAAAAGCAAAACTTTAGTTAACCTGAAAATTTAACTATATACATTTATTCATAATGGACCTTCTAATAAAACTGTGGTTGAGACAAATTTCCTGTCTCATTTTTCATCTGAGTTAAAACTGAGAAAATATCATGGCTGTTTGGAAAGGCAGTACTATCACTGCCATGCTAGAGAACAAACAGCTCACAGTACATATTTCTAAGTTTACAAGTCTACCAAATTCTGCCAGTTATAAAGACACAGGAGATAATTATTTGATGTCAAAAGTTATTTTCTGAGATCAAACAGGGTGATACGGATGCTTGTGTTTTAGAAAGCAACCAATCACAAGCATAGAAGGATATTAAGTCTGTGAGACCTCCTATCCTAGAGTCTAATTTGATGCGGTCTTGGACTTGAAAATTTAATGATCTGAGAAGAGGGTTTAACTGCAAGACTTGAAATAAGATCCCTTTAGTGTGGGAATATTGTTCTAAAGGCCAAGAGCAGAATAGAAAGAAAAGAAAGTCTAATGCAAAGATGAGTGAGATATGCTAAAAACTTAAAGTAGTGTAAGATAGTAAAATGTTGTTAGTATTTCATCTTTGTTCATACAAATATTTATCAGGCTGTTTGTTATCCCAGGACCCATTTTTCCCATTAGCTTAAAGAAAGAAATATGACAACAAAGCTTGTCACTGCTGAGATTTTTCTCATGTGTTGTAGTAGCGTACATGTTGCCATATTTGTCCTACTGGGATATCATCAATTAAAGCAAGTAATATGTCTGCTATAATATTTATTAAAAATTTAAATTATGCTCAGAATTATACTCTTTAAATTCATTTGGGAGAACGAAACAGTAAGTATGAACAAATGCAGCCAGTCTGTTTCCTCCAATGACTACTCTGCTTCACTGAAGTGTTTGAGATGAAAATAAAAGCTCCTGCAAGGAAAGTATTACATCCTTGGCTGAAAGAAAAATTAGTGTGTGCCAGAAGATGTAAAATTCTTCCTACTTATTTCAAGTGTTAGCACATATTTTGATGGTTAATGCTGCATTACAATGAGATTTCTACAGTCAAATGACATTCACATCAATGCCAAGCAAATCTTCTTAAGGTTCAGACTTTTACTACGGCAAATAAGAGGAAAGTTCTTGCATCCAAATAAATATTACTTTGTATTATTCCACAAAGTGGTTGCTACTCTCAGGTGTTAAAACATAAGAGATTAATCATTAACATTTCCTGTCTCCTTGCATTTAGTTCAAATTCTTAGGGAGGAGAAGCTGAACTCCTCTGGTGAGAACATCTTTAAAACACTACAGTCCAGTTCTGGGTTTTTTTTCAGTTTTCATTTTCCTTATTGCCTCTTATACTCACCTCCTTACCTTTGATTTTAAATATTTACTTTCCCCTATTATTTTTAGACAGTATTCCGTGAAAATTTCTGATTGTATTTCTTCTGCTAGCACTTGGTGTAGCAATAGTGATTAAGGCTTCTTTCCTTTTGTCTTTGTATTTTATGAATGAAAAAAGGCCTTTTTGGAGAGCCTAGAGACTGAATTCACCTGCCTTTGCACAGAAAGACAGTAGTCATACAACTTCTCCATGCTGACTTCTGATGTATCTTAGAAAGCGATTCTAGCACAATTCCTGAAATTGCAGTGAGCATGGCCTGGTCCCACTTGCAGAGAAAACTGTTCCTCCTTGTCGCATCATCCTACCCCATTGCTGACACCATCCAACAGCAATTCTTCAGGTGAAGCTCAAAAGCCTTGGAAAAGTGGTTCTCCTGGCAGGTAGCAGAGGGGACTCTGTGCCTCCCTGCTTCCTTTCCCAGCCATCAGATTCAATCTTTCACCACTGCCACCTCCAGAGTTCTCACCCTACCCTGAGCTGATTTAGCCGAGAATCAACCAAACAAAAAAAGTGAACAATTTCTGTAGTTTGTTGTGTACTTGCTCTAAAATATCTGTCTAGTTCACACTCAAAATTCATAAAAGAGAGTCCACATGAAGAAAGAAATTAAAAAACAACTTGAAAAAATGTCTTAAATATTTTTTACCTCCATAACTAAGGTACTGCTAAGTCTCTGCCTCCTAATTATTTCCATCTGTGCATACAAGATTTGAAACTACAAAAACTGCCATACAAACCTCTAGATGTGCATTTAAATTCAACTCCAAACAGACCAATGTTCCTCTATCCCACTGAAGTTTATCTCATCATTCTTTCATCCAGCAACATCTTAGTAATGCTAAAACAGAAAGAATAAGAAATCCTGTATTAGAAAGGAGTTTGAAATCATTAATTTAAAAGTTAGTGTTCTAAGACAAAAAATAAAATACACTGATTTCTTGCAGTCATGATAAACACTAAATGTGCTTTTTTTCTTTTTTTTTTTTTTGCTAAAGACTTCCTAGCTAAGGACATAAAACCTTCTTTCATGTGTGAAAATACAATGGAGTGGAATCTGTGGAGTTGATGGAAGACTTGGAAGGGCACACACAGAACTTCCTGCAGTTCTGGAAAAAGTATGAAAACAAAGATATAGCTACGTCAAAGCTAAGTGAAGGACTGTGCTGGTAAGGTTATACTAGTTATTTGTCCTGTTAGTCCTTAAGTCTCTTTGCTGTGATGATTCCATATTTAAAATAGTAATTCTGAATTCTCTGGGCAGTAATTGTGATCATTAATATCCAAATGGGCATAACTACATGATGCAAACTATATTACATATTTTCCTCCAAGGCACTGGCATCTGTGTAAGAGTGCCAAGTCTTTGCACAAAGCTTCCACAAATCAATCAGAGATACATCTGCAATCTCCATAATGTTACAAGAGATCAGATGGTGATAAAATTGCCATCCAGTACACACAAGCACACACCCCACATAAGTCTAGCTTGACTTATGGATACCCTTAAACTAAAAATAAATTTAGCTGTGCTTTTGCCTGAAGAAAACTGGAACTTCTCACAGATGGTGTGCATTATTTTCCAGGCTACACCGTGTCTATATACCCAGCAGCTCTAACCAAAGAGAATAAAAATTAGAGTCATCCTTTTTATCTGATAATAACTTACAATACTCATGTCATGTTTTGTAAATATGGACATAAATTTGAATTTCAAAAAATTTAATAATATATCTCCCATAGCATAACATTCATGATATATGAAGACAGAAACTCAAATGATTTTTTGCTATATGGAAAGCTGCCTTTTAAAAGAAATTTTTATTCTGTAACAGGTATAAAGACAGATGTCACAGCACTTAGAATTTAGGGAAGACTTGAGGTGCTCTCAGTATGCTGTTTGCACCTCAAGAACAAGCATTTACATATATGTGAGCAGAAGTACAATTTTGTGTAAGACAATGGCCATTTCTGTGAGTGTCCAGGCAAAGAGTGGACTGAAAGTGAACTGAAGGTATGTTACATTCACACTGTGAATGCATATGCATGAAAGGAATATTGGGTCTTTTTCTTTTTTTGTTTTTAAAAAGATGCTTGTGACTGTGTAACTGTGCAGAAATTGCTTGTTACTATCCTACATGCACAAAACCCCAGAGAACAGGGTTAGACCTCTGAATGCACCATACCGTGTTTTATTGTTAGCGTCAGTAACTATATTATATATAATCATAAATGACAGTGTTGTAACGGTGCTGTTACTTTAGTTAGAATGTATTAATTCTATGTTTGTTTATTTCACAGACTTGCCTGCAACCTAATGCAGGAAAGGATTGGAGACTATTCACCTGCTTTTCTAGAAAAGTAATTTTAGGACTAACCTCCTTCAGGCTCCCCGTATCACTGGCTGAGAGTCAGGCTCCATGCGAGAGCAATATGGAGCAAGAAATGTACTGAGCTTCTCTGAGCAGCTCTGAGCTGAGGCGCTCATCTCTTTCATTTGAAGACAAAGAGAAACAACTAGACTAAGTATGTCAGAGACTGGGAGAATCTGTGTGATATTCTTCGCTTCTCATTTGCAAAAATCAGGTAACCGTCATAATTGCTTATTTTATTGCTGTTTTAAAACACTTAAAGCATTTTAGGTGGAAGGTGCTATGGAAATGTGTATTACTACTATCCATCATGATCTGAAGATTAAATTAGTATCTGTAACTTGTAGCAGAGGTATAATTGACAACCATCCAATAATTTATTTTAGACAATACTTTTCTGTTTCCCTCTTGCTTGATTATCTGTTTTCTTTTTTTCTTAGGTTGCAATTAAAGTGGCTGGTAAATCTGGCTTAGAAACACTTTTTCTCTTACTTTTTCCCCTGCAAAGCTTCTGTAAAAGCTTGTCTTCTCCTTGTAGAGATGCTCATTTCCGAAGCACAAGGAGAATGGTCAGCTATGACAACGCAGGTGCCAGTATCTAGATTCTGAATGGCACCTGTTTCATGTGACTAGATCAAGCAAAGAATGAGCAAAGGTATGAAAATTTTCTGAAGAAATAGACTACCTGGGTCTCCACCCAGAAAAAAACGGACGAATGGGGCCATGAGGCTCAAAAATTGTAGAGATTCATTAAATTATGTGTGGCATAAAGAAGGTGAATAGTAAATTATTAGTTTCTGTTTCTTGTATTAGAGAATATGATCTTATAATATGATGGGCATTAAGGAAAATTACCAAATTGAAAACAAACCAGAGAAAGTGTTTCTCACATAATATATAATTACATTGTAGAACTGCGCTCTTCAGGTGACAGTCTGCTGTGTCTCAAAAAGCAGTTAGTCAAATGAATATTCTAAAGAAAGTTTTCTTCAGTCATCATAAGGTTTAAATTGATTTTTTTTTGAAGGCTATTAACACTTCTGGGCAGAAAGTAAATCTCAACTGTTTCTATAAAGTTGCAAAAAGGTAGAGCCAGACAAAAGAAGTACCAAAGTTAAAATTTAACTCTTCCCTTCTGCCTTCCTAGTTTTGTATGGTAAGAGAGTTTTAGCAAAACTTGATTGAGTTCACTGGTTGTCAATATTTTGGTACTCACTGAAGTGGTAAGGAAAGAGAAATTCAAAATTACTGGCCTCCTCCTTTGACCAGTTTTCTTTATCATACATAAATGTTCAAGGATTGTAATCCTGAGTGCAACTCCTGCGACTTTCTAACTGACACTCAAACGCATAGGCAGAAACAAATTTCACGGGACATTTAAAATTAAAATTTTTAAAATTGTTTGATAACTCTCTGGAAATCACTGCAGTCTGTACAGCCCAAGCCTATGCAGTGTTGCGTGCCTTGTTAGGCACTCATGCACTCTGCTCAGGCTGATGGGACAGCTCCTAAACAGCAGCCTTGACTATTCACTGGGAGATCAGAAAGGAACTAGTCTGTCTTCAACAGATCTCTCGGTACCTGACAGCCTTAGGGGCAGTAAATTCTGTTTACAGCTGTTTGATCAAAAGTGATGGCAGTGATTTGTGGATTTATGGATGAGCAGGACAGGAAGCATCCTGAGAATTAACTCACGCAGTACCTAGTGAAGCTCCCCTTATCTTTCCTTTCCGTCCTTGTTCACCCTGTGCTTTGGAGTAATCTGTTCTTTAGGTAAATTGAGTGGTTTTGCACCAGATTAACAGATTTTCAAGCACTGCAAACCTTTATTTTGTGAAAGTGAGAGCAATAATACTGTTATATATGTCCAGGCACAATCAGAAAACCCCACTAGAAGTTTTACCTCCTCACTAAATAATCCTTTGCAGCACCTCAACCAGCTTTCTGAAATATTTTGTGAGAGGAACTGTGGAAGACGGCCAAACTGTTTTAACTTAAAATGCATAAACAGGAAGAGACCTCTGAAGACAGCTGAGCACAGATAAACAATATCTTGACTCCAGGCTAAGTGAGAAAACATTCTTAGGACTCTGCATATTGTTATTAGTTTCTTAGGACTTTAATGTTTTCAGTAATCTGGAATTGAGTCTTCTTCACGAAACGGTATCAAACAGCCTCTCTTCCTAATTATTTCTTGCCACTCCAAATACTGTCCAGGAAAGTACCTGAAGTTAATGGGAAAATGTCAAGAACTTAAGATGTGAACCCCCTCAGATACCTATTTTTTTATATAACCCAGCTCCTGCCCATGTATTTTGTCTATGTAATTCCTTTTCTCCAATTTCTTTTTTGCTTTCTTAGTTCTTCTTCCTTCTTTTATACCCTCAAATAGTTTTATTCTGAATTCCAGGCATGCCAAAAACTCTTGATCGTGTTCTCCTTATTCCATTCTGAGGGAGTAGAGAGAATCTGTCTCACACAGAGAAAGAGATCTCTAGCCCTCACAGGACTCTTTGGGCTATACTTTGTATTGACAACATATGCTCCAGTCACTAGAGTTGCTCCAGGAAAGCTGTGTATTTCTGATGGAGAAAGGGGGGAGAAAAGAGGCTTGCAAACAGAGTATCTGAATTTTCCTGGGTAATTTTTTTAGTCTTTGGCAAAAATAACATCAAAAGCATTGTTCTTCCATCTTTGGATTCTGACCTTTGACTCTGTGGTCTCTCTGCTTTTTCAATGACGTAACAAAGGCAGTGAGAGGCGGGAAAAGATGAGAAAACCTGAACACCCAAATATTTGAGGTATATTTCACCAGCACTGAACATTAAGTTGAAAAGCTATTAAACTTTTTAACCTAAAGTTCAAAAGCTTACTTTTCTGAAATTAAAAATCTATTTTTCATTTTGAAAAAAAAAAAGTGTGTGGACAAAAATATTCAGGGCAATTCCAACAATTATATACATTTAGCGAAAGTGATTTCTATCTTAATTTAAGCGAATAACTGAATGGGAGAAAACAAAATAAATTCTGTCAAAGGACAAAGGTAGGAGTCAACATTCATTCCAGCTAACTTTATAGTTAATATAGAAAAATAGGTCCTTCTAGGGTACTATTCATCGTAACCTAAAGTAGACATCTAAGATAACTGCTTTTAGGGTGCATTGTATCTAATCTGTTTCTCTCAGCTGACAGCAAGGGAGAATATAGTGACTTACACAAATGTATGCTGTAAGTCCCTAAAGGTAAGAATTCCACCCAAAGGGAGTAATGCAAATCCTATTACAAAATTAAATGTGTTAGCACTGGTGCACACCATGGAAGTTAGCTTAGACCCTGTGCCTAATAAACCAGACTGAATCACTGTAAGGACTGCATAGTGCTTTAAAGGTATAACGTGTTAAAATCATTATTTTCTGATTATGAGAGAAAAAATGGTTGCTCGCATCTTTCCCTCTCTTGTTCCTGTGCAACATTCACTAGAATTGAAACCATTTTGATATCTCTCTGACCTAGCTACAAACACAGGACAAGAAATGGAGAAGCTAAGGTATTTACTGATGGGGGGCGTTCACTTGATATCGTTAGCTTTATGAGTTTAGTGCCTAGTATGCCACTTACAGATCCAGGAGCTTTGGTTTTTTGCTGACTTCTAGGTATCTAGATTATAAGGTCTCTAGTGCAAAGACTACTTTTGTAATCTGCATTTTTACACAGCCTAGCACCATAAATCCTCAATTTTGATCTGTGCATGGTTACACTACCGGAGTAATAATAATTACTATTATTATTATTATAATGATTAGGCTTATGCAGTCTCATGCATATTATGCAAACAAGTTTATATAAAATTAATATTAAGGGAAAGACATTTGTTTAACGTTCAGTATAGCAAGAAGTTTTGAATGACATAGATGTAGGGCTGCCATGAATATGTAAAACATTTTGATCATTGTCATATTTAGATAACAGCACTTGAAACAAGCTGGCCATAAAATAATAAACTGGCAGTACAGAAAGTCATCATGATACCAGCTATAAATACCACATATAACTCATTATTTCAGCCTTAAAATGGTCATGCCAAGTAATTTTTAATGAGGTATTATGTTCGAAAAATGCACTTGTTTCTCATTATGTTTCTACATGCAACCTGTGACATAGCAGTCATTCTATTTTGAGATACTGTCTATATTAGTAGTTACCAGTTTGAACATAAACTAAAATGAAATTCATCTTACATTTTCCATGTTCTTTAGCTGTTTTGTGATTGTTGTGGAAAATGTAGGCAGATTCTTTTGTTGTTGACATTAGAAGTGGGGGTCATTCTGGGCCTGCTGAGTACATTTTGAGCTCAAGCAAAAATTGATTTCCTTTTTTTAAAAAGCAGCTGGCATTACAATGAATAGCTTTCTTTCGATTTTTCTTTTCCACTGAAGCATTCAGTGAATGCAGCAGGCATAATAGGCTGAAGTAAACAGTGTCAGGTTCTGTTATATCAAGAGCTCTTTTAAACTAAGCAGACAAGCTATCATCAGTGCCTGAAACCCTGTAAATGGCAGTAAAGACTGAAAATGAGTTTGTTTCCTGACAAGTGTTTTGACGACATTTTGAAGAATGGAAGGAGATGCTTTGCTAATTACTGTGGCTGCCACACGTTCAGTCATGATACTGTTTCATTAATGAGCAAATATAAACAGCCTGTGTAAGGCAGTAATAGAATTAGAGATTCAATGAAATATATGCCAGCAGCCGTCATAAACAAGAAAAATGTAGGCAGACCCTTTCCGTTTGCCTGTGTTCACATTTATTCATCAAAAGAGTCTGTATCTCTCTCTCGAATGTTTTTGTAAACCAAGATATCTGTGTGGTAGGGCAAGCTAAGAGCAAGTATGAAAAGGGTAGAGGTGAATTTTTTTCAGTAAGCTCACCGGTATGGGGTAGCTATCCTTTGACTGGAGTGCAAATTAAAACCAAGAGGAATATTTATAGCAATAGGTGAAATTGGTCTCTCTGAACATGGTCTAACTTCAGCCTAGGTGAGGCATTGGATTAGAAGACTTGCAAAGCCACAGGTAACAGGTAATTGTGATTGAACATATTCTGGCGTAGCAGCAAGACAGTCCTAATAAGTCATAACAACTGGAAAACAGTACTGCAGCTGACCACTTCCCTTTCCGTATTCAGTTTCAACAAGGGAATTTCAGTTTTGGCTAGATTCAGAGTTGGCTCCAGTAGTAAAGCGCATTTTCACTCATTAAGAAAAATACTTGGAAAAATCTTCTGTTACTTTTCAAGTAGAGCTGTGTAAAAATATATATACACATAACTTTAAGCTATCAGGTTGCCAAGAACTAGATCTCAGTGTTATGTAAAGTGGATGCTGCCTGTTCCCACTGCAAAATACAGTCTTCTTGCGTTACTGATCTTTGGAAGTTTAAAAGGAAAATGTCTTTGGGGGCATATATCTGTCTTTTTATGACACAGTGTAAAGCGACATGTTGGGGCTTTTCTTTTTGCAGCTGGTAGTGGGGAAAGGAGATCCCTCTGATTGTTTTGTGCAATTCCTGGATTTTCTTTACATAAACTCCCTTGCAGTGTTTATGTGCAGTTCATATCCAAAGGCTACTGTTCTCTGGTGACTTGCACTTGCCAGTTCCACCATTCTACCTTATTCTTCTTCACTTTCTTCTGAAGTACACATGCTACTTGTCAGGCTAGATCAATTCATGTTAAAAAAACAGTTTGAAAAAAAATGTACTTTTCTATTTTTAAAAATCAGGAATTTTAATTTAAAAAGTTGAATTTTTTTTTTTGCAGAAAAGTGTGTTTTTATGAATTTTTATGTTTTTGAAACATTTCTAATGGCATGACCAACAGGAGGCAGTGTAATGTGATGGACTGATACTCAGAAATAGCTCATGAGAAAACATGAGCTGAATATTATGTAACTAGTTAAGAATGTGAATGGAAGAAAATTAAGGGAAAAGCTAGTGGGGAGGATGATAAGCTATTAAGGTAAAAATATCAAAGTGATAAAGTGGCTAGTATAGCAAACAGACTTTCAGAGCACTTAAACTCTGCTAGTCACTTCAAACTGAGCACTATGTATAAAAGTAAGTATAGGCTGTGATGGAAATATACTGAAGTTCCATGTATCAAAGGCCCAAACTGAGTATCTAAATTAGGGGTTTTTTTCTGATATTACTTTCAGCCCTTGTCCTACAAAGCTTTGTTGAATTACTCTTTGTTACTACATAGAGTCAACAAAAGGCATAACTGATGATAGCTTTTAGTTTGCATAAAAATATATATTTAGTAACGTAAGTTGACAAGAATGTCAATGAAAAATAAATATCCTAAATGTAAATATAAACTGTGTAGAGATTCATAATTTTCTTACTTTGTTTTTTCTTATTGAAGTTATAGGTGGGGCAACAGACAGAAACAGCCTCTTGACATTGGAAAGGATCTCTTCCCTTCCTTTGAGAATCGGCCATCCCTTTCTCTTTCTAGGCTTAGACAAGTATAGACCTGCTATTTGACTATTAAATAATTAGAAACTTACTTAGTAAAATAGTTACTAAGATTTATGTTACAGACTCTAGAGCTGGAATCTAGCCTTAGGACCACTGCTTTGCTGGAGCCTTTGGACAGCCTTTGGACAGCCAGCTTAACAGACACCTTCTCTTTTGACATAAATGCTGGGCTACAGGATGTTACCCCACTGTCAGAGCATACAAGGAGACAGGCTGGTATTTTCAAAGAGTACTTCAAGGATTTCCATCATTTCTATGAATCTTCCGGCACTTTTACCATAAACTGCAGGAAAACAGATATTAATTCATTGTCTAGAGGATTTTGAAGCTTTCTTTGCATAGAACTGGGCCTCCTAAGAAACTAGCAGTTTTGTTGTTTGTTAACGGGATTTCGTAAAGCTCAACCTTAAGGAAATAGTGGCATTTCTATGAATAAGTTTGTCCATAATATGTACATATTATATATCATATGTACGTAATATATTTGTCTAAATAGTAGTCACATTAAAATAGTGGGTAATGTTGAGAATTTGATCTTCCCCAAAGAGTAATTGTAAATATCTATGGAAAATCCATGAGAAAGCTATTACCCCATTATGTTACCACAGAGCCTTCTGAATGCTTTTATTTTTTTTTAAAAGACACACCTGTATTTTCTACATTTCTGTCAGGTCCAATCCAAAGGTGTTTCTGTTGAACCAGTATAGTAAACTGTGGAGACCACTGCAGGTAATGGTGAGGCATGTGTGTCTTTTTGGCATAAGAGCCACATATGACTTTTGGGCCAGACACCACACGAGATCAGGTATCTTAATAGAGTGATTAAGTGAGTCCCAGTGTGTTTGTTTATTTGGGACAGAGTGTAAATATTCTCGATTACACTGTTTAACACTCAAATGGGGCATCAGCAACACTGCTGTAGTTTTTGCCTCCCTAGAATTCTGTAAGGCTGCTGTCTTTCATTCATACACATATTAACCTTTTTTGTCCTTCATCTTGGCTCCTAACTCCAAAGCACACTGGCCTGGGGTTGTAATATTCACTGATCTTACATAAATGATAAGGTACTTTCTAGTTTCTTAGGAATGCTATCTCTCTGTATTAACAATATGAAACTGCTTGTCTTCCTCTGAGCCTTGTTCTCACGGTAGGACTCACAAGAAGATACAGGAGGGAACTGTGGCTGCAGAGCAATGTTGTACCCTTGAGTCTTTTTGTGTGGCATTGCAAAAGGAATTGTCCTTTGCCCCAGCATACTGCTCTTTAGAGAGGCCTAAATCTCCATGACACACATCCAGGCTGAAGATGTACCCCTACAAGTGCCACTGTGCAGAAGGAACACTGTCAATCAGCCATGGTTACTATGGTTACTATGACAAGTAACTGGGGATTTTTTTTCCTTTTTCAAAGACAGTACTCACATAGGTTTAGGGTGTGTGCTTATGGTGGCAAATTACATTTAATAATTAATTTGATGTTATATTCTGTGCATCCAGCTAAACAGAAATTCAAACAGTATAAGCAGAAGAACATAATTATATTCCCTTTCAGTTCTGTAAGGGCCAAAAAGAACTTACCTTATTCTGGGAAATTTAGAAGGTCATCTGAGTCCTTCCAGGATGACCCTTACAGTTGACTGGATGTCACTGATAGCTTCTGAGAAGAGTTTTGTCAAGCATATTTCAGTAAGGAGGCACACTTTGTGTATGGGGTCTGGGTGACATGGATACACATTATAGGGCCTGAAAAAGGGGCAACAAGAGATCTTCCGTTCTCTGCAATTCCACCCTGGCACCAAAGATCTGACTTTTTGCCATTCCTTGGGGAAGGCATACCACGCAGGTTTTTCTGAGTGCTTGCACTTCTAACCAAAATGTAATTATTGAGGAAATTAACTTCACAGCTAAAGATTGTGGTGACACGATAATTTAGAGGAGTGGGAAGGATGTTTTCTGAGCAATCACTAATCTTTTTCCCCCTTTCTTTTTGGTTATCACTTAACAGCATTCATTAAAAACTGATAACAGGAATTGCTTCTCTTTAGATTTCCTACTGAGTCTCAGTTTAGTAGAGTTAAACTTTTCTTGGAACAGTATGTTACTGTCATGCTCAATTGACTTTCTTTATAAAAGTAATAAATCTTTTGTACAGGTTTATTCTTAGCAGCACTAGAAACTGCAAAAAAATACATATGTTGCTGGTTTCTTGTTAAAATAATTGTGAATCCCAACTCTAGCTATCAGGCACAACCTTTCTACCCTGATGAGTAGCAGCTTATTGAAGTTCTTTCTTGCGGGAAAGCAGTTTTTGCCTTTGGAGTCAAAAGGGGGTTAGCAGACAGCAAAGGTGTAGGTTTCCATTGTTATCAAATCCTCTTCTCATTTTTTACTTGTTTTCCAACTGCACCTTGCAGCAAGAAAACATGCTGACTTCCTCTGTTCCAGGTTTTTCCTCTGTTTAAGCTTAGTGTTATAGCTACTGGTCATATCAGAACAAATACTTTGGTTATCCTTCAGACAAAACACTTCTATATGGGTTAATCCATAATGAGCAGAGGAAATTTTGTGACTTTTGCTCCATAGTGCTTTTTGTAATATCTTCCCTTTGGGATGGCATGAAGAAAATTGTTTGCCAAGTCCCTCTCCCATTTTGGAACATAAAAGGGTGAAAATTGTAATGGAGGAAAACCTTCACTCTATTTCCAGTCTGTTGCCTTAAATTAAACTGCTAAAAAACCAGAAACATTGTATTTACTCAGGAGGTGGCTGTAGTAAGTGGCATCACTGGTTATACATATTATGTGTACAGACAGAACCAAAAAAAGCAGAAATAAAGATGAGTTGCGGTTTCCTCATCATAAGCTTATAAAGTGCAGGGACTCTATGATAAAAATGCACTGGCTTCCCAAAATAATGTCTTCTAAAAACAATCATAGAAGAAGAAGGGTTATGAAACCATGCCGCTGTTCACCCCACCAAGCTTTTACCCATTTCACTGAAAGAACATTTAATCAAGAGCAAAGCTTCTGTCAGCTGCAAGAAATCACATAAATATAATTTTACAAAAATGAAAGATATGCTCAATACATGTCACGTGAACACTTTTAGTCATCCAAACAGCATTACATGAATACATGAGAATAAAATGAAAACAGCGTTTTACATTATAAGTTCATTTTTATTGAAGCAGTAAAGTGTCACATGACCTTGTATCTAGCCCTTAGGATAGCAATAGAACTCACTTTGACAGGCAGGCTGAAAAATATTGCTGTTTCACAGAGAAGGAAAAGTGCTAAAATTGATCCAGTCCTTGACTAGTGGTGATGAAAGTAGTACATGGGTGATGGCTATTACAATTTAAATATTATATGCAGAAGTTTTTATTTCAACAGTCTCTACTCATGTGTGTTTTCCAAAAGGAGATTGGAAGTCAGACTGAAATGTAATTTGTCTGTCTCTGACTGCTAACTGATTGGTCACTAGAAAAATTCACTGGGCTGCACTCACAATGAGGGACAATATTTAAGATTTTGTACAGTGGCAACATCCAGAAGTCGTTGATGGTGTAAGACCTGCGTAGGTCTGGGAAGTGGAGCTACTTGTAACCAAAGGTTAGGTGTATGTAGGACCCAGCAAATATAAGCAGTGTTTTCATAGCACACAAGGTCTGAGTTGCAGGTTGGAATGTGCACACAGCTGAATAACAGGTTCTGTTGTGGTCAGAAGTGGTGCTGAATAAGAGCCAGCATGACTAGCAGTTTGTTTCCTGAACTAATATGACACAGAAGTGTTTTATAAGCAATTTTCCATCAAAATCTAAATTATACTAGTATGTCTTTCCAAAGTTACAGGAAAACCTGTTATAAAGTTTGCATGTTTTGAACTGGGGTAACTAGTGCACAAATTCCAATAGTGCTATCCTAGAATGTAAAATATGGCAGTTTCATACTTATTAATTTCTAAAATATTTCTTATTTCACATTCTCACGTATACATCCCAATGCAATTTTAAGAATGGTAACCATTCACATCAATATTATACAAGCTTAAACACTTTTTAATATGTTTCAGTTGTACAAAATACCCAAGAGACATCCCTGAAGTGTGAAGCCCTTTGTTTATCTCTCTATATCTGTATTTATACACCAGAAATTTAAAGTATGGGCAAAAATCCAGCCACTGTAACTTTGCTATGTGGCAGGATTATCTGCTGAAGTGAAGTGATAAATCTGCTAAATCCTTTAATTCCTGAAGCTAACAGGACACTATTGATGATGTTGGGAGGCAGCAAATGGTGCTACCTGTAAATCTAACTTAATTTTTTTAACCTAGGCCTAAAATATCTTTCATTAATCCTTTTGGCTAGTGGTATTTATGTAAACACCTCGCAATAGTTTGAGTAGTTAAACAGGACAAAGTAAATCTGTGGAAAAGGGAAGAGCTATGGATGTGATCTATCTGGACTTCTGTAAGGCCTTTGACACTGTTCCCCACAGCATCCTTCTCTCTATGGGGAGATATGGATTTGATGGGTGGACTGTCCGGTGGATAAGGAATTGGTTGGATGGTCACATCCAGAGGGTAGCGGTCAACAGCTTGATGTCCAAATGGAGCCAATCCAGTGACAAGTGGTGTCCTTTAAGGGTACATACTGGGACAAGTACTGTTTAACATCTTCATCAGTGACACAGGCAGTGGGATCCAGTGCACCCTCAGCATGTTTGCAGATGACACCAGGCTGAGTGGTGCAGCTGACACACCAGAAGGATGGGACGTCATCCAGAGAGACCTGTACAAGCTGCAGAGCTGGGCGTGTGAGAACTTCATGAGGTTCAACAAGGCCAAGAGCAAGGTCCTGCACCGGGGCTGGGGCAATCCCCAGTATCAATACAGGCTGGGGGATGAAGGGATTGAGAGCAGCTCTGCGGAGAAGGACTTGGGGGTGCTGATGGACAAAAAGTTGGACATGACCTGACAATGTGCGCTTGCAGCCCAGAAGGCCAACCTTATCTTGGGCTGCATCAAACGAAGCATGGCCAGCAGGTCCAGGGAGGTGATTCTGCCCCCCTACTCTGCTCTGGTGAGACCCTACCTGGAGCCCTGCATCCAGCTCTGGAGCCCTCAGCACTGGAAGGACACGGAGCTGTTGGAGCGGGTCCAGAGGAGGCCACAAAAATGATCCAAGGGCTGGAGCACCTGTGCTACAAGGACAGGCTGAGAGAGTTGGGGCTGTCCAGCCTGGAGAAGAGAAGGCTGCGGGGAAACCTTATTGTGGCCTTTCAGTACTTGAAGGGGGACTATAGGAAAGATGGGGGCAACCTCTTTAGCAATGCCTGTTGTGACAGGACAAGGGGTGATGCCTTTAAACTAAAGGAGGGTTGATTTAGACTGGATATATGGAAAAAAATATTTACAGTGAGGGTGGAGAAACACAGGAACAGGTTGTCCAGAGAGGTGGTAGATGCCCCGTGCCTGGAAACATTCAAGGTCAGGTTGGCTGGGGCTCTGAGAAACCTGATTTGAAGATGACCCTGCTCACTGCAGGGGAGTTGGACTAGATGACCTCTAAAGATCCCTTCCAACCCAAACCATTGTATTCTATTCTATTCTATTCTATTCTATTCTATTCTATTCTATTCTATTCTATTCTATTCTATTCTATTCTATTCTATTCTATCCTATTCAAGTGAGTGGATTACTATTGCAACGTACAAGTCAGCTGTCTTATAGTATTTAAGATTGTTCATTGCATTAATTTAAAGTAAATAAAATTAGTAAGAATCAAACTTTTTCTGGCATCTGTTGTTTGACTTAAGGTCCAAGATGTGAGTTGGAGCCTATACTTGAAGCTGTACTAAAGAGCTATGATTATATCTCTAGTGCTCCAGGTTGTCAGATGATAGGAATCCAGTCTTCCCGAGAACTTGCTATCATGATGGTATTCTGAGAAAAATGTTTTTTTTCTTTCAATGATTTACAGACAAGTCTCTAGGGCAAAAAGCAGTGTTTACCTCTTCTTTATTTTATTCTCTTCCAGTTGGTGATACTGTTAACAATGGTCAACTTCACCATGTCTGTGTTTTCTCACTTTTTATTTTGCTATGTTCTACATAGTTTTTATCACTTAAACTTTAATTACTACAATATTACCTGGATTCTACTGTACTCTGCTATAATTTTTCACTGTTCCCAATGGAAAACACTTAATTTTAAAAAATTAAAATAAAATTTTAAAAAAAGATAACAACATGAACTCAGCTGTTAACACTCAGATAATGGTTTCTGTTGTCCAAAGGTGCCATTCATACTGTGTTTCTTTGGTAGTTAAGATATTCAGTAAAAACTACATAACTTGTGTGGCAGTCAGGTGAAAGCTGAAGATCTGAAGACTAGTGTATCTGATTTTGTTACAGTTTCTGGGAATTGAATTAGTAGTTTCTAATCCATTCTGTGTTTGCCATTAAATGGTCAGCGGCCTGAAGGTTTGGAAATGGGTCTAAACTGGAGTGTTGAGGACATTACTCAATAACTTCTAATGTCTTAGTAACCTATTGTACTGTACATATTCTAGTGTCAGTATATTGCATCTAAGAGAAAGGGGCCAGTGCTCTCATTTACATCAATAAATGACGAGAAAGCCTTGCTGTTATCAGGGGAGCTGCTAAGCAGAACCAGGACAAGAAACTGGCCTTAAGTTAGGCAGAAGGGTAATGAAGTTTCCAGAGAAGAGGCAATACTACATTTTCCTTCCCATCTGGGTGGTTAATATATCAGCTCATAGATCCTGTGTGTTGATGATTCATTATTTATTGGTCCTGGACTCTCAAGTGGTATATATGCATGAATAACATCCACCACTTGAAGCCGAAAGCCATCCATTTCCCCAAGCACCTACCTTAGGGCTTTTTTTCTTCGTTTTTCTTTTTAATCATAGCAAATTATTAGCTCTTGCCATGGCTTTTCTTGGTGGTGTGACAATTTTATAGCATAATCTTAGTTTTCCTATCCTTAATGTCTTTGCTTGCCATGGAAGCTTCTAAAGACTATTGAAAACATAGGCTTTTCATTGCTTGTTCCTTTTCAAACCTCTATTTTGTTACTACTACCACCTTTTCCAATACCAGAAAGTTACAAGCTTCCCAAGGGTTATGTTTTATATGCTTGTTCAGATGATGTCAATATCATTATGCTGAATTAGCATGATATTATGAAATTTGAGTTTAACAAATGTTGTTAAAATATGTTTTAAATACTGGTGCTTCCATTAAGATTTGTGCCAGGTGTTCATTACCTAAAACATTATAGGCGAACTGTTAAGAAGTGAAAAGAGTCCCTGTTATTTTTAGCTTGGTCTGATTACTCATGTGTAAGAGAAAGTGGGGGAAAGCAGAGTTATGTCTGGCATCCCTAGGTGTGATGCCAGTTGGGTTAACAGGAAAATGGGAATTGTAAACTGTACTACTCTTGCTGAGACAATATGACCAAACAAATCTTTAGATATATCATAGTGAACACTGGGGCCTTGAGTTGATAAACCTGGATTTAGGTCTGGATACCCAGGCAAGTTCTCCCTAAAGTGTGGGCAGAACCAAAACATTAGGTCCAGAACACCAATAAATTGGTGAAGTTGTGGAAGTACCTAGTTCAAATGAAACCAGCTCAGAGTTCTAGCTACCAGTTTTTAAAAACGTGGATATTGCAATGCCTTTTTCTATGAAACTGGATACATGTAATCACATAGAACTTACCACACTGCTGTAAGGAAACTACTTTAATATATAGAATGTAACTTTTTCAAACTTTTTTTGTATCTCAGTACAAACTAGCTACCCTAAACAAAAATTCTGAATTTGACAACTTCTAAACTTTGGGATATCAGTGTTTCACACCCGATATGAACATATATTTGAATTTAATACTTAAAGCCATATGTCAAGAGTCGCCCAAATAAAAGACTGTTCTGACCACCCATACTGAACAGTATTTCCTTTGATAGCATCCGGCAGTGTAGGCAGGGCAATAATATGTACAATAGGAAAAGAAAACTGATAATCGTTAGTATTTGTACTGAATGCAAGCATGAGAGAACCTTTTTTTACTTTTAGTGCACAAAATAACAATGCTGATAGAAGCAGACCATCCTTGTAATCTACTAAAATTATGGCTTTGCACTGAATTGAAATAGTGTAAAATTGTAATTGAGGTTTTCTACTTGGTCCAAAGGTGAAAGGTAGTTGGTATGTATCAGACCTCTGTGTTTCAGTTTTTCTCAATCAGACTAGGCAGGAATGCAGGTCTTCAACCTTGGGATATCTGGACTAAGTCTCAGCCTAGATTGTAACATTGAATTAGCTTGTCATTAATATGAATGATAGAAAGCTACTATGGTGACAAATTTCCTGCAACGTGATTGACAATCTCTGCTGATAAACAAACTGATCTGAGCTGAAACCTAGGCAGAATTTAATTTGCAATAAGGGGTTCTGTCCTGCCCACACCAGCATTATGCCCCCTCTGAACAAAGTGAAGGATTTTGCAATTTTGTAATCACATTAAACACCAGTAACACTACACAATTTTTTTTAAAAATCAGGATTTATAGTGTAGTTACACTGCTATGACCCTTCTACTTTGCTCTAATATTTTATTGCTTTCTGTTTTCTTTTCAGCTGTCCACCACATTATAGTACCAACTTAGAAAGTAACATGTGGAGAACTACTACCATGAATGGCCTCAAGTATTAGCAAAGGAGGCAGATACATAAGACAGTGGATAACATAACCAAATGCACATGGGAGAATTCTGAGTAATACCACTTCTGTTCATATTCCGCAAGTTGTGTCTTGAGAGCACTGTCCACTGGGATCCACTCCAGACCCCCGTCTTTCCTACACGGAAACTGTCCTGTTCTAAGGGCAGAGACTCTGTGTTTTGCTTGCATGGTGGAAAAGCCTTGAACCAGCATTAGAACTGTGGTACGGTTCACTAACAGAATTGAGATATATATGGTCTCTCATTCCAGTTCATGTAAAAACCTCTCTGAGTGCTAGTTGTTGATTAAAGGCATGCCTACCAGACATACACCAAAAGAATTGGATGAAACCCAACATTTACTAGCGTAGGAGGACTTTACAGAAATTTAAAAGTTTGCATAAACATTTTGAAGTTTTTACTAGTTAACAGACAGAGAGTAATCCACAAAGGCTGACCGTATCTTCTCAAAATAAAGAAATCCAAGTTCTCTTAAACTGTTAACTGTGAATGTGCTCAAGGGATGAAAGAGAGCAAACTGGGGCATGTCATTTGGACTTCAGACTGGCCTCCAATTTAACCTATCAGCAGCTTGTGTTCTAGAACAAAAATGTGCTTTTGAGTATTTTGTTCAGGATGAAAGCTTGGAATTTTCATTTAGTACAAACTAAATGGTATGATAATGATGAATAAGTACATGCTTCTTTCATCTTTCATATTTAGGAAAACTAAGTTGCTTCAAATTTATACAGAAATTTTGGTTGTTGGACACACTGAGCTAGTTTTGTAGTTCTGGGGTAAGGTTAGTTAATGCATACTTTCTAAAATATATAGAAACAGGATGTGAAGGAGAGAAAGACAATGAAAGCTGGATGATATATACATACAGGCAATGACGTATAAAGAAATTTGCAGGGAATTATGCCCTGCACATTTTGTAGAAAGGACTTTCTGAATATCAGTTTCTATATTTTTCTTATAGGCTGCTATGCAGGAAACTAAAAGAAAGATTATTTATTACTGAGCTAGGATCAGAAGCAAAGGCTCTCCAAAGAAAAGGTATCTTATTTAAGGGAAATTTAGAATATTTTATTTCAGCTGGGAAACAGTAATACTCCGGGCATTTCCAGCAACAGGCTCTAATATCTTTCAGTTGATATGCTGGGCTAGATACTGTATGTATCCACTTAGGGAGCTAACTGATATGTTAGAGAAAACATGCACTGAGGAAGTGGCTTACGCAAAAAAAAGACATAAGAGAAGTTGCCTCATTCAAAAGCATAAGCCTGAGCTCTGAACACTTGGCATTGTAGCTGGCCTCAAACACTGGAGCATGTCCAACTTGGTCGATATCCGAGCTGTATATTTGCTCTATATAACATCACATTCATCATTAAGCTCCTGGTTTCTCCTTTTCAGTTTATTTGCCTCAAAATGCTTGAAAACTCTCTGTGTTGTCAATATCCACCAGCTCTCTGAAGAGTGCAGTTATAATTATGGAGAATAAAGGTGTGTGAAAAACTGCCACAAACACTGCTAAAATGGCAACACTTATACTTTTGTTTTATGACTGATTAATATTGCCATATGCAGGAGGAAAATTCTAGTAATTTGTTCTAATCAGGAAAACTGCCCTGCACATAATTCTGGGAATTTAACTGTCAGATAAATGGAAAATTAGGTAGAACATAAGAAATGAGCATGAGCATGTCATAGGTAATAGCTGAGCCAAGTAACATGGAAGACTTTATCATTATTTACTTGTTTTTAAATGGTTATTTCCCATGAAAACTTAGTTTTCTGACAATCAAGGTACTGAGCACTAGTAAGTAAAGGAAATGGTTGAAACTGCAACCTCACAAGCACAGCAGTAACGTTGACTCCTTTCTGTTATCTTCTTGCACTTCTCTTCCCCTTCTGGAATTTCTACATGTTTAATGTGAAATTTAGTGCAGCCCCTTGATATGGATTTCTGAAGGGACAAAACTGGATGGCTGTTATTTTGGGTGTGCAGTGCCTTTCCCTCTTTCTTTCCTGTGCTGACAGGCTTGCTTCTGCTCTGAGGTGCACATGACTTGGACGGTGCTTTGGAGGGTTCAGCTGGTCATGCTGGCACCTACTGTCTGGCTGGTCATCTCACTGGGTGGGTCCTCAAGGGAAAAGAGGTGCCACTCTTCTGGCAGAAGACATGTTTTTTAGCCAACATGCATGGTTACATCCCCATCATAAGCAGCATATCATAAATGTGTCTGGGAAATGGGAAGGCCTATTTTTCCACACCAGATAGGTCTGTATTTTGCCACCCCTGTCAGGATTGCCTGGGGTCAGGTTTTCTCATGGGGGCCTTTACCACAGCATTTATTTATTTACCAAGTAGCATCTCTCTCCATATTTCAGTGAGCTCTTGGAATTGTTCCTTACAGGACAGTTATTGTTGGACAGCTGGACATCTCACAAATCATTCTTTGATAAATATACCTACTATCCAAGTTGTAGAGGAAGTTGTTGCCCTAGAACTGGGAGCCCAGGTACATGACAGCACTATCCAGGAATTTGTTTCTGTCATGCCATGTATGGAGATTATGGATTGCATGTGGGTTTACACTGAAGCTTGTCCCTGAATGACCTATTATAATTTGTCTTGCAAGAGGGGAAGTATTTCTGGTTTTTTTCTTAGCTATTCACTTGTTGGAAAAATACTTTTGCTAATAAACTTCAATTTATTTGGATAAATTGGGGAGAAAAACTTATTTTAGATATCAACTAAGTCTTCTTTCCTTCTTAAATATTCACTGATTTTTGCCACTTTTAGTTATTCAGCAATCGTTGATTGGCTTTACCCTTGTACTTTAGGAAGACCCCGTATACCTTCTTTTCTCTAGGCTCAGTAAAAACTATATACGCATCATCACATTATCATCCCTTTGCTAAATAAGTTATTATAGCAAATAGTCTCATTGGGTGTTTTCCTGGGGTCAAATACCTGAAGCTCCTCACCTGAGACCTTTACTGTACTGGTGTCATCATTCAGACGTCGTTCCTCTTCCTTTGCCTATGAAAGTTACCCTAATATTTCCTTTAAAAGACTTTTCTAAAGAGCATAAGGGAAGAAACTCAGGTCCAATTCCCAGCACATGCTGTGCACCTTATCCTCTCCTGCCACAATGTTTGGCTCTATCACTGTATTTCCCACTCTTTTGTAATTGCAGCTTATGATTGTCCATTTATAAAGCTACCTGGGGTTTGACAGTTTCCTAATGAGATGTTACAAGGCCTCATTACAGCTACGTTCAAACAGTTGAATGCGGTGTCTTCAGGGTTTTTTTAGATCTTTTTTGTCATGGTTTTGACTTCAGTGAGAAGGTTAAGCAAGCAGGGATTCTTTCATTTCATTTGTAGCCCCTTACCTTCAGTTCTCTAGAGAAGATGATTAACAGAGCAGTCCTAGAGAGCTTTCAGTTTTAAATGTTGAACTCTACCTAAAGCAGTCAGTTCCTTTTCCCTGTTTCTGTTGTAAGTTTTGACAACTTAGAAATACATTTTCATTCTCAGGTACTCTGAACAATAGCTTCTCTCTAACTCAATCTAATATTTGGAGGGCTGTCTGATACCTTTGCCATGTTGTTTGGCAGACACATGAAACAACTGTTAATCATTCTCCAGGACCTACATTGCCAACCGGATCAGAGAATCCTATTTTCTAGGCAGATTAATCTATCTGTTGCTATCCCGTAACCTACTTTGAGGCTACAGCCCTCATTCTGCTGGAAATACACAATATACTGATGGAGAGAAATAGGCTCGTTTGCAGACTGTAAGACTGTTACCAACTCACTATTTTTTGAAATGTTGCAGGAGTCTTTAATATTCTAAGAAAACAGACAGTAGAAGTTTCAAGCCAGACACCAAAAAGAAAGTGACTGTACTTCAGCATTTGGCCTTAATGTCTCAGTGATATCAGACTTCATTTGCAAAATGGGTGCCTTCCTGTAGACTAGGTTTCAGGCAATAGATCTCCCAGTCTGCTGCTTATACGATATAAAGCAAATGAACAAGTAAATACGTGTTGTAAGTGACTTAAATTTTAGGTGTCCAAACAGAAATACTTTAGAATATGTATTTTTAAAAAGCAAATATGCAGTTCCAAGCACATTGCTGATTTATTCTGAAAAATAATGTAATGTGCAGACAAACACTCATATATGTAATGTACATATATATGTAATAGTGGAACAGCAAACACAAAAATACGTTCAGTCACATATGCACATTTACAGAGAGAGTGGATATTAGCCTTTTTTTTCTGTGAGGAAATAATTTTTTATTCAAATACAAGCAATTACTGTTTACAGCATCTATTAAATCTCCCACTATATTTAGCTTTTGTGATATATTTCCTTAGCTTGCAAGTACCTCTGCAATGATAGACCTGTACATTCTAATAAACAATTGTCTACTAAGCTGCTCCCCACCTTTCACTGAATTTGGAACCTACATAGTGAATGAGGCGAGGAACAGTAAAACAAATAGATTATATCTTTACTTAACTAGCTAAAAATCAAGATAGTTGCTGACTGTCCCTCTGATGAGGTACTAGCTAGTTGCTTAAGCCAACTTTTTAAGTGAAGTCCATTGAAGTTCCTCATTTTCCAAGCACTCAGCCTGAGATGTCAGTGGTGTGATTTGCAGATTTCAGAGATTATTGCTGTCTCTGACACCAAGGAGGCTTACTTTTACATTTACCAAATGATGTAAAAAATTTTAATACTCTGAGAAGACCACCTGCAGCTGTTCTGAACTGGGCACCTGGAAAGAGTGGATGTACCTCAGGATCCATCCTGAATACCTCTGCGATACCAGGCTCCATCTGTAGAATGTGTGAGGCTGAGATATGTTCCATGTAAACACACCCACACCTGATACAGAAGTCCCTGAGAAAATCTGAAGCTCTGTGTTGACAGGAAGCTTTAAACAGTGTGCAGTGAGTAGGACCATAACTTGAATAGAGGGAAGCAAAATATTAGCAAAAGCACCAAATTAACAGAGAGATTTTTTTTTTTTCAGAGAGCATCACTCATTTGTGGTAACGAATAGGTAGGTGACCTGTGGAAAATGGCATCTAATTTCACATCATGCCCAATGTATTCGGTTAAAACTTTTATTTCCATTCCAATCAGAATAGGAAAGAAACTCAAATGATGATGAAATGAAAGACCAATACCACTTATTTTCCCAACGATTGCATTTGTTGCTTCACTGTGAAATTTTATTATTCCAGTTATATTTTAAGTCATTCTAATTATATTTTCTTTAGTGCCGATTTGACTGGCAGAGTCCAGATCACTTCAGAAACTAATAAAGATTATTTTTAGCTATAACTGTTACTAAGTTGTGGACATCCCTGTGGCACATGGATTCTTATAAGGTAAATAAATGTGAAACAAAAGGAAAAAACGCTTTTGCTTAGATTGTGGGTAAGAAACTTAGGAAATTATGCAATATATATAAACTTAAAACTACCTTTCTGTTACCTAAAATAAAACAGAAGTCCTGGCAAAAAAAAAAAAAAAACAAAAAAAAAAAAAAAACCAAACCAGCTCACCTGCACCACCCCCGACATGTATCTTAGCTCCTGTATGTCTTTTGTGGTTTGAGCAAAACTCAGTTTTACTACAACCTTCCTGATCAAAAGCATAATACAGATGTGGACTATTTCTTTTGTTATCTGCCTTAATGTATATTGTCATAGCCCTGAAGGATGGGAACAGTTGTTTAAGTTGACCTCTATTAGGATCTTGGATTATCTGCTTAAAGCATCCATAATTAAAATTCTTTGTAAAATTTCATGTTGATTTAAGATCTTGACTTTGGGTTCTCCTATTGTTCTGGATATTTGATCCCATTTGAGCCTACCATGTTATGAATCCACTGAACTTACCTATTACTTGCTGCTCCTTAATTAGCCAAGTTATCACCTTCAGAGCTAAAATTTGGGACTGATGCATTTTACTAAAAATTTTCAACTGAGAGCACTTCTCTGCTGTGAAACCTCCACAAAGTGCTACAGGCCATTTTTTTTTCATTTATCACATACAAAATTATGAACCATTATTTTGTAATAGCAAATGCAAATACCTAGAGGATTTCTGACGCACTGTTCCTTCATTATTGGAAGTATGATGCCAGGCTGAAGATAAAACAGGAATGGTTTAGCACACAATGGAGTTCATAGACATTGTTGGTGAAAATATATTTACCATTTTCCCTCACCCTTTGCTCTACTGTTGTGTCCCAGGTTCTGGAACTGTCAGTGGTTTCCTACAGCACTGTTACTTATCAAGTATACCTTTCTTCTTTCTTTAGACAGTGTAGGCCTAAAGACTGCATGTCAGTCAAACTAGACTGAATAAGAGGTATCAGGCTACCAGACATTAAGAAACCCTCTCACTGTAATTCTTCTGCTATAGATAAAGGATTGTTTTGCTCTTCTTTTGTGTTTTTTTTTTTTTAAGGGAAAATTGCTTTGCACATTATTTTTACTTACAGATTTTTACTTACCCTCTTTTTTTAAACCTCTTTAATACATACAAAATTATTTCAAGCATTTTTTCATATAGAAAAAAAAGAGAATTATACAATTTTATCTGCAGATCCTAACTATGCATTTTGGAAGGTATCCTCTGGGATGATTCAAAATAATCCTTTATTTTATGTTACTCTGTTGTCTTGTCTCTGTAAAACAGCTATTTTTCTTCTGCAGTGATATAAAGTAAATGGAGAGGATTCTAATTTTACTTTGCTGGTGTATAAATGTGTCATTTCATACAACTAGTTGTTTTTCTTTGTTGTAACTTCTTTCTCTCTGTTTTAGCCTGCAGCTTCCCTTTTTATTTGATCAGTATAGTTTATATCATATTCTAGACATCACTTCTTCTCAGAAGAAAAACAGGATTTCAAATTGCTACTCATGATTCCTAAGGCGAACTGAAAGGCCGCTGACTGAATTAATGTTTCCTTTGCTGTTTTCAGGGTTTATTGGTTTTATTTCCATTAGCTCATGGATGCATTGGTTTTTCTAACTCTAATAACATTCTTTATCCAATGATTGGCAATTATTTTTTCTCAGTAGTTTACAGTTCACCAGAATAAAATTCCTGTTAACTAGAAAATTAATCAATCTGATTATTACCTGGCAAAAGAAAAGAATTACAAATAGACAAAGCCAAGAGTACCAAATTTTCTATCTATGTCTTCAGAGAGAAAATCATAAGATCTGATATTCAGGTTATCTACTCAGTGTCTCCAGGAACAATTCTTCCAGAACTGGAACTGTTGTTATTAATTTCTTAATGGACTCAAATCTATAAAATGATTTATTTTTCTGGTTAAAATTGTTTCCTACACCACAATGAAACAAATGTAATTAATAAGACTTCTAAAGAGAATCTTCTTCTAAAACTAATTAAATTTCCACAGAGGAAATTTCCATCCCTTAAAATCTAATGTTAGCAGCTAAAGTTTGGACATTGCCATTATTTTTGAAGGAATCAATTTTTTTTTTTTCTCCCTCAAAATCATGGTACCTCTTTATTGCAAACTTCATGTTACAACTTTGAAGCCATTGGCAAATCTGCCATTGACATCAACAAAACAAACCTAGACTTCAATACACTATTTCTCCTCCATATTTGTATACACCAGCATAGATATAAGTTTCTTATTCCCCATATAAGTAGCATCAGAAGCTGCAACTGAGACCGAGAGTATAACTGAACTTAATGTTGAAGACCTATCCTCCTTGTCAAATATTCCATTTACAGATGACCTCACAGAAAATCTTCTGTAGTCGAGGGTTTGGTAATAAGTACTTATATATATAAAATATAAGTAACCAGTGCTCTTTAGTTCTGTTTTCCATCCTAAATCCAACTTTGTATCATACTATGCTCCAGGAATTTAAGAAAATGTGTCTTAGAGGGTTATTACAACTGCAACAAAAGGCAGCACTTGGATTGCCTGACTCCAAATCTTGTACTTACAAGCCAGACTATCAGATATATTTACAATGAGGGTGGTGAGACACTGGAAGAAGTTGCCCAGAGAAGTTGTAGAGGCTCTATCACTGAAATTGTTCAATGTCAGGGTGGATGGTGCTTTGAACAACCTGGTCTAGTGAAAGATGTCCCTGCCCGTGGCAGAAGGGTTGGCTAGATGATGTTTAAATGTCCCTTCTAACCCAAACCATTCTATGATTCTATTTTTCTGTATACAGTGTCTTCCAGCTCACACAAAAGGATAATTCCACAGAGTCCTTGGCCAAAACGTCTGACCATCTGTCTTTCACTAATGACTTTGACACCTCTATTGATGTCAAGCTTACATAGATTTATTGATATTCTGTTTGCCATTTCTGTCCAGGTAGTGCTCTCTCAAACAGTTATTAATTTTTTATGTTGGCATGGAATTTTTTCAGGTAAATGCTAAGCCTAAATAGATATGTGGGAAAAATAAGCAGACAGAGGGGGAAAAAATGAACTCAAATCACCTGTGAGGTGCGAAATAAGACTACTTCACAATTTTGTGTTGTAGTGCAGTGTATTTACGTTTTTTCTCATGCCAGTAAGGATATTATTTGTAGGTAGCTCCTGAAAAAAAGTTATTTTCTGGTCACAATCTATTTAGTGTTTTTCATAAATATGTTTTTTAACATCTTTTAACAGCTCTTGTTCCTATACCTAATGAGAAGCTGTGTAAAGTTATGGGTTGATTTTAAATATTTGGCACTACGCGCATTTTAAAAATATTATTAGGAGTCTGACTGTGTTCCCTTTCACCCTTATCATCACTCCCTTCATCATCGACTGAGGAGATGGGCATTTGCAGTGGTTATTCAGATCTCAGCTGGGCTGAATCTAGACCTTGAACTCTATTTTCTATTCATTCTGTCAGGTGGACTAAAAAATTGGGTCAATGCAATAATGTGTTTTACTTTTTATTGATTGGATGAATATATTTGCAGTAAGAGGAGATGACAGGGTCAGATCATTGGGTCTTTGATTATCTGTGGGAAGAATATGGAACTGGAGAAACAAGGAAATCAGGATTAAGTGGTTACTAAGAAGTTCTGAATCTTTTGTTTTGCCATTTGATATAAGCTTTGACAGAAAAGCCCAAGCTTGAAAACATGTGCTGTTATAACTTTGTAGGCCAGGGTCAAACTTCCAATTAATTTTCCTTCTTCATATTCACACGAATTAATTGTGTCTGCCATAGTCAATTTTGTTCTTTTTTTTTAATTGACTCTCTATCAAGGCTCTGGCCAGGGGTTTGGTCTGTCCCTGCTGTGAAGGGCATGTTCATGTTTGTCTTCTTCATCCTATTAAACTCCATCGGCATCCTGGTTATTGCTTTTGGGAACACAGTCTGTGTCACTGATGCTGAGCACTGGTTTTAATATACCTACCACATTAACTCATTTTAACCATCTGTAGCTTACTAGAAGCTACGAATATCACCTAACCTAACACTGAATAAAATGTTGTTCAGCTTCACCAGATAACTCTGCTGTTGTTGTTAGGTTAGGTGCTTCTCTTGAGGTCTGTAACAGCTTCCAGATCAGAGCCCTGATCAGGAAGCCACAGCATCATCCCTCTTTCTCTGCTATAAATAGCATCCCATAAAAAATTGCAGTGTTTCTCTGCACTAATCTTTATTTTTTTATGGCAGTATGGAAATTTGTTAGATTATTACCATGGGGGGTGTTAAAAAACTTGGGAACTGTCTTGGAAAAGGGGTGGCAGATATTCCATGCTATTTCCTATGTCCTGATTTGGAACAGGACTGAAGCTCATGAAGTCCATTCTTTGCAGCATATTAGCTTGGTCATTTAAGTTTATTTTTCACTGTGTTTATTAGTTCATACTTAGTAAGAACAATCTGAAAAATTGGCAGAAGAGTAAAGATATCTCTACCAGGCAAAGAAACAAAAAGCAGTACAGAGAAAGTCTGCTAATCTTTGTAGCATTGCATGGTTGTTGCAACCTAACAACTTCCCACCCGTGGCCTGTTTGGAAGACCCAGCAACCTTCCCCTTTTCCTGCTTCCTACACCTCCCTCACAGCCCCCAGGCAGTCTTTCTGTCTCAAGATTCTTTGGAAAAACTGCAGAATCTACAGGTTCTAGTGAACTTGTTTTCAGGTAATCACAAAGTGGATGTGAGCAGGCAGCTCCATACTCAATTTCTCTTAACTTCAACATATTTGCTTTATAAAGGTGCCTGTGAAAGGTGAATATGGCTGTGTCTACCAGTGTAGCCAGTGAGATCAGAAATTACTTTAGGGCTATTATTTATCTTAATAGGACAGGTGCAGGAGTAAAAATCCACCAGTGTAACCCAATGTCAAATTTACCTTTTGAATTCTTGAAAATGGCTCCCAGGCCTTTGGAGGCAATGAATTACGTAACTGTTCTGTATAAAGAAAAGGATTGTTCTGTATAAAGAAAAGGATTGTTGTATCTGCTTTTTCTCCTTCATTCCACAATATGACAATGTCAGAGTGACAGCAGCCAGCAGTCTCTGGCCTCCTTATTCTAATTCTATTGGATATCAATTGACAACAGCACAAAATGCTGACATTTTTTCACTGACATTACAGTATGTAAAACTTTACCTTGGGATGGACTGCAAAGTTAAGAAAAAATGCTGGTGCAGCCAAAATAATGCTGTATAGTGCTGTTGTGGCAATACGGGACCTATCGTTTTGCATTATATTTCACTGAACAGAAGCACCTTATAATAACAAAAATGGCATTTGCTTTATCAACACATTTCAAATCCTATTTAAAAGCACAGCATTGATTTTTCTATGCTGCATATTGTTAAAGATTGCTCTATTGCTTGATAATGTTCTTCAGCTATATCATGCTTTTCCAGAAAAAGTCTTTGATGAACTAGGGAGTTTTTCTCTTTTCAGTGAACTCTTCAACTTCCCAGGCACCACTCATAGCAGGGTTACTGCAGGAGCCAACTCCAGAACAAATCCTGATCGTATGACCCCTGGGACACCCAGGTATGATGGTGCCCAACATTCTCCCAGACTCTCAAACAGCATGTCTGATGCATTACTGTACCTTCCTGCACTGAGGACTGAACTAGCCCGTAGCTTTCTGAGAAAGGAAAACAAACCAAGGCAAACAGGTCAAATTAGCGGTCCTGCTAAAATTGTCTAGCAAAGTGAAATAGAAGTGAGAAGCTCTGAGCTAAAGAGGACAGCCCAGAGGACAGATGAGTCATCAGTCATGACTTTTAAATAACGTTTTACTCCTTGTCTTGTGGTTTTGCACACATTACTCAAACATTCATTTCTTCCATCTGTAGCACAGGAAATCTAATGTTTATTTACCTGCCTAATAGGTATCGTATGAGAATTCAGGAATAGATGTTCAGTAACACATTTAACTAATGTAACAAAATTAAGCTAATTAAATGTTTGATCACTGTTGTTGAGTGGCTGATCCAAAGGAAGATAGAAATCATAACTGAAGGCAAGCTGGAATCATAAAATTTGGAGCAAGGAATCACATTCTGTTTCAGTTCATTATGGCCTGTGATCATGATGGCTGCATTTGAACTGGACAAGTGGATTTCAAAACATTTCTGTGATGTTATAAGTTCCCCACATCCTGAGTTCAGGTTAAGTACCTTGGAAGTCAGAACACCTTGCTGGTTTACTTTGTGTTGGAGACTCAGCTTACCAGACCTCTGACCATATCAGCTCCTGTGATTTTTTTTTATATGTAGGTGACCATTCTTCTGGCTAGAAAAAAGAGTAGGTTGATTAGACTTCCACTTCTGCCTGGAAAGTCAAAATACTCCAAAAGACTGGCTAGAGTCAAAATCTTTATCTAGTCTTTCCCCTTGAGACTGGAAAAATCTAGTCAAGATGCTCCATTCCTTTATGCCAGGAAACACAGTTGCTGACTGTGTTTTGCAGTGACTAGTACTTGGATTCTTCAAAAAAAATCTGGGGAAAATGTTCCCCTCAAAAGTATTTTAAGAGTCCCAAAGGAGATATAAGCATTAACTTGGCAGATGACAGCAGACAGAAACTGGAAAACTGTCCCTGCAAACCTTATTTGAATTTAGTTGTTCAGATTTTGGACCTTGCAACTTTCCAGGACCTCTTTTCAGGCATTACAGTAGTGTGGTAATCTGCTGCAGGAGCTTTTCCTGACTAAAACTAGGTGTCCTTAAATGCTGAAGTAATGGCATTATCTAGAGCAGACTTATTTTGATGTGACTGACCTTTCAAATGTATTTTTTCTTGTTACTGGATGAGATACCTAACAATTGCCAAACCAGGCTGGATGAAAGGTACATCAAATATGTATCCCGTGTCTGAAAAATACCACAGCAGACACTTTACAAAAAGGAATGTCATATAAGAAATGATTGGTCCTCTCTCATCTTCTTCCGGCTTCTTCCCTACAGCAATTTATTGACTTTCTGTGCTAGAAATTGCATTTGGACAGTTATGTTTAATAGCCACCAGCAAATCAACCTTCTAGTTAATTTTTAAACCTATTTATAAATTCAGTCTTCTGTGGGAATACTTTTATAGCCTTCATTTTTATGTGTCCCATGAAAGAATACTTCCTTTTACTTGTTTTAAACTTGAAGCCTCTCTTTCTTTTGAGAAGCCATGAATAATCTCACTGCCATTCATCATTTTATAGGTCTCTGTCACACAATCTCTCATTTAACCAGTATCCTTCTAGACTATTTCACATGCACATGCAATCCACGCCACACACCTAATCACACATTTGGCCCTTCTTTGTTGTGTTTCTGCATCTTTTGTGAGAAAAGCAACCAGAACTCAGGTGTAATATTCAAGAAATGGGATTTAGACAATGACCAAGATAGTGATTTCTATCTGCTTTCCAGCTCCTTTTCAATTAAGTACAAATATTCTACTTGCATTTCAGACTGACACTGACCATTAAACTGATGTCCACAGGGAGCTGTTCAAGTGATTCCAAGTCATATATTTGTTTTCAAAAGCAAATGTAACCAATACATACAGTTTACTATGATTTATGGCTACTGGAAAGATGTTATTTACATTGCTGTTATTCCCAAACCATCTTAAAATAAAGCATACTCATAGAGTTGTCTTGATTGCAAATTACAAAAATTAAAAGAATGTCAAATGTCATTCCAGTGTATGTTTTATTGCCATGGTAACACAAAGGTAACTGAGTAGGTTCAGCTACAAATTACGTATTCAGCTATTTAAAGACCTCAGTGAAATAAAGTCACTTAATCAAGCTTATCATTGCTTGTGCTATGTAATCAAGACAACCCTATTAAAGCCAAAGTCAAAATGCTCAATGTTTCTGTGCTGTCTCTCTTCAGACATCATTCTGTATGTTCTAGTATATCTAACATGGCCAATCAGTGAACATCATTCTTTGTTACAGGCTGTGTTTTACAACCATGTTAAATAGAAGCATTTTCTTTTGCAAATAAGCCACATAGTGAGTTTTCCTGTATCATTTATAAATAATCTTTTCAAATATATCCTTTCATATGCTAGATGCTCTCCAACTGCATACCTCTCAAGCAACAACAAAAACAGATGCACTGAAAAGTACACTCCCAGGTTTTCTACTTCTAACTCAAAATTATATGCATGGAACACAATTTTAAGCTGTGGCTGTTGCCAAGCAAAATAGCATTATAATCAAAAGCACACAGAACAAGGGTAGAAAATAAAAAAAAACTCTCTTAGCAGAATTCAGATGCTGTGCCAGGATAGTAGAAAAATATTTATTTGGAAAATCTGTAAAAATATTTGCTACAATTTATTATCCCAGTATGGCAGTAGAAGTTTACATTGTTTAATCACATTAACATCAGTAATAACCCACATATGTATAGTACCTTCCATTATGAAGTACCCTGTAGGGTTGTTCTGTAAGTTTTAATACCAATTACTACTCACTCCACTGACACGCTTGTCCTTAGCATTGTGCAGAGTTTTGTGGTCCCATGAACTCAAATGCTGTGTTCATTTTTTATCCATACTTAGAACCTTACCAGAAATAAATAAAAAAAAACAACCCGCCTGTTTTTCCAAGTGAAAATACAAGAAGAATTTTCAGAGGAAGAAATCTGCAAAAAACCCAGAGGGGAAATGTCGACTTCAATTTAACTCTGAATATATTAATGGAAATATTCTGTTCCTGCATGACAGTCTCATAGGCTTGACACTTACATTATCCTTTATTAGCATGAACAGACTACACCAGTGTTATGATAGCTAATTAATGTAATAAATTCTAAATAACAAAGTGGCTACTCAAGTGCTACTACTTACCCTATCTTTACAGAGCATGTCACAGGTACACGTGACTACTGCGTATGGTTAGGGACCACCTTTCCAACCTCTCCTAATGGACATCTGCTGTGGGCACCTTCCCAAGGATTCACACCCCAGTCCAGAAAATCACCTATGCACCTCTTTAAATTTAAGCATGTGAATAAACCCATTCACTTCAGAGGGAATACTTAATGCTTAAACTTAAGCATATGTTTAAGTTAAGGCTGATGAGGGCCAAGGGCGTACTGCAGAGAAATATGCCACCTACTGTTTCATCAACAACATGTCCTACAGCACCTGGGTTTTTCTTTGGAAATTGTCCATCTTGTTAGAAAAAAAGCCCAAACTTGATTAGCTTATAAAATCTTGAAGAAGTTTTGTGCCAAGAGAATAGACACCCACGTTTTCCAAAATAAGCTGATTTTTTCCAGTGGCTTTTCATTCATATCAAGATAAATTATTAGAAGGAAATTACAGTTTATGCACCTCATGAAATATTTACAGTCTTGTCATTATTTTCATCATATCGATTTGGGCCTTAATCCTGTTCTTGATTTCAAAGGAAACAAGATCAAACATATAGAAAATTAAAAATAGCTTTCAGCAACATAGCTCTGTTAAAATCATTAGCCAAAAATGAATAATTTCATTTTATTTATACAAGACCAGTAATGTTTTTTCACATTCATGTACATTTGAGGTTTGACTCCACTAAAACGAACAGAGAAAACCATAGCTTGAACCTCCCAGAGAGTTCAGACCAGGTTCATTTGTCTGGCCTCACTAGCAGGGACTAACCACTCATTTCAGAGCAGCTTATTGTGTTTTGTGTGGCAGACACTGTGAAAAGATCTTAATTTCCTATGATTTTGGTCAATAATGTTTTGAGGTGTAGGTGTATAGCAAGACAGGAAAAAAACCTTTTGAGGTAATCCAGAATAATACTTGACTATTTATAAAATAGTTACCTTTACTGTAGCTCAAGTATTGTGTTTCACAGAGAATCAGCTTTACACATATGTGTGTGTCTATGGTTAACAACTTCATTTAAACATCGATGGAATTTTCTACTGCATTTGCTCTGGGGCACGCTTTAAAATGTTCATAACTCCATTATTTTACAATCAACTCTTATACAACCTAGCAAAACATGTACTATTCACTGGGGACCAGTTACATGCTGAGTTTCATATATCAAAGTTTTGCCATTTCTAAGTTATGCTAAGGAGAAAAAATCCAGTTGCAACAACTTTTCTCTTTATTAAAAAGAAAAGCATAGTGTTTTCACTCAGGCAAATATCAGAAACAGCTGAATGCATTTTAGTGCAACTGCAAATGGGGGGAAAAAATCACCTTTGAGCAGAGACCAGTTATATATAATCATGAGGCAGAAAGGTGAGAATTTTGGAACAATGAGCATCTGCAAACAGGTACCTTCAGCAGCAAATGTTTTCAATCTTAACCACATCTCCACCTCTTTTCCCCAGTCTCTCTTCCTTCCCAGTGCCTTTCTGATGTTTTTCTCTCCCTTTGCTTCCCTTGCTTAGGATAGTTACCAATATGTCTTTGTCCCTTTTCCAAGTTAGTAACCTTCCTTCATACCTCCTCTTATTGCCCAGTTTTTGTTGGTTCTGTGGCTATATGTTGACACCTGGGAGACAATAAACTCATTAATAATTCTATGGCTTGAAAGATGCCGGTACCAACAACAGGAGTTTAGTATCTTTCAGGATTTCACTGAACTAGAAACACTAGCGTTACCTGCATGGTCCTAATGCCCACAAACCAAACTTTTTGAATAAAGTACTTCAAGTCATCCTTTCAGCAGTTTGTGATGAAGCTGAGGAAGGCAACATCAAAGCTAAGGAAGGGGAAAAGAGAACATGGCAAAGAAGTGGACAGAAAATCCTAACCGCTCTTAGTACATCCTAAAAAACTGATTCACAAGCATGATTATATTATTGCCACAAATTACACTTTTTCAGAAATGCTTATCTATAATTAATTTGCCAATTACACAGCACTAATTTATCATGTAGCTCTATTTGCCCCTCCTCTTCCCCTGTAGCCCCCTCCAGTGAATTAACCAGATGAATCTTTGGTAATGAAATGAGAGACACAAATGATCCTAATAGTTATAGACCATCTGCATTTTTCTTTTTTGTCAGACATAACGTATTTCAGAAGAGTTCTTTACATTGTTCTGGTTATCTGTGTGAATAGAAATGGTGCTTGAGCTTCACAATTGCACTTTAGAGGCAGATGCACTGTAGCTAGCCCAGGAACATTAAATGACCCACTTTGGTGGACCCAATCAAGTTCTTCCCAAGGCAATCAGTGAGCTCTCTGACAGAGCCTTAAGAATGTTTCAGTGCTGCTGTGCTGATCAAAACCAGATGGCTGTCTTTAGGAGTTTTAAATCTGACTGTGTCATCTTGCTGTACATCAAGCAAAGCTCTTCATGCATCCTTGTATATGACCATGACCTCTTAACTACTTAATTTAAATCGGAAGTCCCCTGTAGGCTGAATACACCAAATTGCTGATGTACACAAATATGAAGTGTGTATGTTTACAAAAGGACTGCTCCAAATACATGTGCCTCTCCCCAAGCAACTGCTTTTCTGCTAAACAGTGTGCATAGCACTTGATTTCATCATGAATTTGTTCTTCTCTAGCTATAGCATTATCCCTGCGATTTCTGTAAACAGAGGTGTAATACATACAGGTCCAAAAAATTATATATCTGCAACTGAAACTAAGCAGAAAGCTATCAATCCACTAACATACAAACACATTGAAAGATAATATGTGACACCTCATTCACCTTAATTAGAGCTTATTAGAACCTGCTTTGATTCTTACAATGGTGATTCCAATGCTCTTATCTGACAGGTTAATGACGATCTGAAATGAATAATGTTACTAATGAGGATCTGCTGAAATTAATCATCTGTTATTATTAACAACTCCAAAAGCTAAATTTCTAATAATTAGATTACGTAAAATAATGTACAAAAGGGAAGCAGACAAAGTGAAATGTTAAGTGGTAGGCTACTTCCAAGCCTAAAGAAGGGCATTAGCTGTATTTTTGAGGGAGGAAATTCAGCTATTTATATCTAAGAGAAATTATTTTGACCCTTTCAGAGGACTTCTTTACAATCAAAAGTTGAAACAGGGAGAAATATAAAAATTTCTATGAGAACAATGAAACACCTTTGTCATAGTGGATGGGAGAACTATAGGATACAAATTGGACCTGGTCCTACAAGCCTTGAAAAAGTGAAGCTGACAAAACTGAGGTCTCTAAACCAATAAAATGTCAAATGCACTAGCCATACAACCTTAATTTAAGAACTGTCTCTGTTTATCACCCTCTTCAGCCTTGCTGGGCACCTCCAGTCCCTACTTCTGGAAGAAACAGCTTCCAAGATGTTGTGTTCTGTTGTCATTCAAAATTTCATTCTCTACAAAGCAGACAATTGGGGAGGTACATTCTAAAAAAGGTGGTTCCTTTGAATACTGTAGCGTCAGATCTTTAAAAGAGCTACTCCTACTGACATCATTGCAGTGTTGGAAAGAGGACACACAAGAAAAAAGAAAGCATATGTTGGTTTGATAATACTCTCCTGAATCACTCGGTACATAATTCGTATCCTTTTTCTTCCTCTGTCTGAATATATGGTGGTTTTAAATCAGGTGGGTTAAGCAATACTAGAAGGAAAAATAACTCTTCTTAGCAATTCATCTGAATTTATAACTAATCATTTGCTGTGTATTCTGATTTATTTTCCCATGAAGTGGAGTTGCAAGATGGCCTTTTCCATTACTTCCATGACATACCTCTATTATGTCCTTTCTTATGCCTTTTCTTCCTGAGCTAAACAGTCTTTTCAAATAACTGTTCAGTGAGCATTTTCTATGTCATAATACTTTTCAAGCCCTTTCCTAGGCTGTTTCATTTTTCTCTTGTTAGCTGATATTTTATCATCTGAGATAGGTTGGCCAGAGCTGAACACTATCCAAAGCATTTGTGCACTAAAATAATATTAGGCCATTTCAGTGTTTCTTGTATTTTTCTGAAGACAATGTAACATTTTGCTTTTTGCTGTTTTTTTTTCCTCTCATTTCTGCAGATTTATTTTTTTAAACAGCTTGCATGGTAGTATGCACTTTTTTCCTGAATCTGTTGTGAGATGCTGGATAGTTTCTTTCCATTATAGCACTTCACATTCTCTTTTGTTCAACTGCATTTCCCTACTGATTCTTCTGAGAGGATCTTTAAGATTTCTTATGGCACTGATCTTGCCTGATCTAACTAATTTTGACTCATTTGAAAAAGCAGTAACGTTTTCCCTGGTGTATCCATCCAACAGCAGGCCAAGGACTTCCTCAGCAGAAGCATTGTATGCAGCTGTCATCAATGAACCTAGCTGCTATGGCCTTGTCTAAATTCATTCTTTTTTTTCCAGTCCCCCACTATCCTGTGCCAGAGAATTTCACCCTTTAACCATGGACTGTGTGAAGTTTGTGTTAAATGCACTGCTTGCTAAATTCATTGAGCACTACGGTTCTTATATTGTGAGAAACATTCCCTGCTTATCTTCTTGATCAGTCAATGGTTTCATAGCTGTGCCTTTTCCTCTTTCCCCTTCCAACTCATCTCTTCCAGGCTGAAATTTCTTATTGTATTGTCTCTTTGAAAAGAAAGCATTTGTCAATCCTGAAAATTCTTGTTGGTTTTCCATACATATTTCCTTATATGTGTTTGACAGCTTCACTTGGATGGAAAAAACTTCTTTCTGCAATGTTCAAAAAGGGCCTTTATCATGGATTTATACAATGGCATAATGTGGGTGTCTGTTTTATTTCATGACCTTCCTGATAACTCTTAACATTATACTCACTTTTTTTTGATTGCCATTGAAATTATTTTTTATAGAACCATCCACAGTAATTATAAGCCCTCTTTCCTGGACCAATTAACAACCTATAACTGTACATGCATAACTAGGATTTTTTTCTGTATGTGCATTTCTTTACATTTATAGACATTGAGTTTCATATGCTGTTTTATCACCCACTCATTCAGTTTTGTAAAATTATTCTGCAACTCTTTTCAGATAAATGGAAATATCATTCCAGTCTTGAGGAAGGAATAAAAATCTTTTCTGCTGAAAATCTGTGTCCAGACAGAGCAGAGATAAGCGCATGCCTTTTGCGTGAAACACATCAACATATTCAGAACATCTGTACAGGTCCTGCCTGTTCAGTTGCTCTCTCTTACAGTCAACCAGATTTTACCGGCCCCACTGAAAAGTGTGAAAAACTCCTGCACACTTTACAGTGCCTGAGATTTCACTCACACACTTTTGATCCAGGGAGAAGAAAGTGGCTAAAATAGAGTGGCTAGAAGAGGAATTTATACAAGTATGAAATCAGCTTTGTACAGTTGCCTCCAAGAGGACTCTCAAAGAAATGGGAACAGCCTTCACTTCTCAATAAGTAATACTCTAAAGGTATTTCTTAATCCCCAAAGAAAGGCCCATAGGAATGCAATCATAGGTTTTTCTTTTTCTCTGTTTTTCTTTTCTAATTTTTTCTGACTGTCTGATATTTTTGTCACACTTTAGCCAGCTCTAATTAGCGTATTTTTGCAAACTGGTGAAACAGGCAACATTTTCAACTTCCCTCTGAACATTTTGTGAGGCAAAACACAGAAGTAACACCTACATGTAGAGGGTTCTGCTATTGGCCTTGTTCCAAGCACCATTTGAAACTAGCTGTAAGAAATCTAAGAGAATTAGACAAGTTGGACCTTACACACCCATATGGAACTAGAAAATCTAATGACAACACAAGAAACTGTCAGCTGGTTCTTGAAGTGTCACACAAGAAAGCAAAGCATTACCAGAAAGCTAGTTTATTGAACCTAACTGACATGAACAACAACAAACCAAAATTAGTAAAAGCATGTGCCTAGGGCAATCTACTGCTGTTTATTTATTTTTGGTTTCCTAAAGCTGCTTATTCCTTAGGTTTCTTTGTTGGATATTATGATACTGCAGTCTTGCTATGGTAAAATGCTATATTCTGAGGGGACAATTAATGACAATCAAATACAAAATACATTTCTAAATAAATAAAATAAAACCTGTATTTCTTTCATAATAAATATAATATTTTTAAAATTCTATTGCAAATAGATAGTTTTCCTATCATGGCCTTTTATTTCCTCTAGTATCAGAAAAACCTAAAAGATAATGGACTTCACAAAGTACTAGCTTTGCTTTTTAGATGAAACTGAGAAGTATGAAGATTCCTAGTTCCCTTCAAGTATCTATATCTTACTGCCAGCCCTGAATAGGGCAGAGCTCTTTGCTTTGAATGTATGATCCCCACTTCCTTTCCAAATATAAATGGATCAGAGAATGAATTCGTCCTCTGGTCTGCTGAGTTTGAGCTGGAAATTGTTTGCCAGTGATTCATGATCTGTCTCCGTTCAGACCTTCAGATGAGCTAACGCATTCTTCTTCATAATTCTGTTTGGTTTTTATTTTATTCTGAAATACTCTTGTCTCATTCCTTATTTATTCAAGAAATAGATTCTGAGGGAAAGATTAAGCATGGAGGACTCCCTTAGGCACCACATCCAGCACCCAGATGTCACTAGCACAGTCCCTGGATGGGACCCTGAAGCCTCCCAGCACCTAAGTTTTAAGGAATAGTCCCCCAGGGTGTTCAGCTCCTACATGTTCCCAAGCTCAGACTTGTTATCTACCTATCTCAGGTCTTGACCCAGTAAGACATGACCTAAACAAGCTCTAACCAACCCCACAAAAGAGGCAGCTGGAGAGGGTTCAATCAGTGGCTCTAGCCCAGGGACCAGCGCACTCAGGTGGGAATCAGGCACACAGTGTCCCATCTCTTCTCTGTCTGAGAAGGTTTGAACCACAGCTTCACATCTTTTTGGCAAATATGCTAGCTGGTAGATTATTAGACAAGTATTACTTCTACCAAAGTTATTTCTGTGACGTGCCCAAGCTTTCTTTAAGGAAAAACATGTCCTGCATTGTACAGCTGCTTGAGACATAGAGATGCTGTATTTGCAAAACCTTGTGCAATAGGCTTCGTCTTCCTTTTCCCTCTGTGAATCCATGTCTGCTCTCTCCCTCGGATGTCCCAGTTAACTAACACTACCTCAGGAATTTTCCTTGCAGGCTCTTCTCACCTTTCTTTTCTGCATATGCTATAATTTTGATTTTTTTCCTACAACCCAAAAGACAGTAAGATGTACAGGCCAAAATCTGGTCTTGGTGATATCAGGTGGACTCCCTCTGTTTCCGTGGCTTTACTTTTATTGTACATGGATACAAACTCTAACTGATAGGAGCATTTGGCCCACAATATATGATGACATGTATTCACAACATAAAACAATGAATATATTACAACATAGTACAGCAAATTGGTTTTTTAGGCAATAAAAAAGCATTAGCAGCTCCAAAGGAGCAATTACACTGCACACTGTGAATGCATATTAAGAATCATACACAGAACTCCTCTCAGTCTAAATTAGTGTACTGACATGATGGCAGCTCTGAAGAGAGAAGAGTGCAGGAGACCTGGTCATTCTGTGCATTAAATTCTCATCAGGGTAACTAAATTGACATAAAAACATCAGTGAACACATTGGAGGCAAATCTTCCTCTGGTGTAAAATACTATTGATATCAGTAAATCTAGGTTAGCTTAAACCAACTGTTCTTTACTCTGTAACAGAGAGAAAGTAAACTGGTACAAAGGCAGAAAGGGGTGGGTGGGGAGGTATGCTTTATTTACCTAACCAAAGAGAGCTTGTCAGCCTAACTTCTACTTTGTACCAGTGCAATATATCTGCTTTATATTAACGACTCTTCAGTACTCATTCTGCAAATACATGGGGCCTTACTAACAGGTGTGACCCTGCCTTCTGTGCAAGTCCTCTGAGTGTTTGAGACTGAATCATTTTTTGCAGGGACAGATGGACCCTGATCTGTTGCATTGCCTGGGTGAAGGTACCACACACAGGCACTCCTGTTGCTATTATTTTGCTTTCCCTCTTAGGTGTTACCTTGAAACTATGAAAGGCTGGAAGGAAGATTACAGGGGGAAGATTTAACATGACACAACCCTGAAGTGAACATTTGTAAATCCTCAGGTTCCACTTCTGCTGTTTCATTCAAAAATCATTGTTTCTCTTGAAACCTACATGTGGACTACTGGCTTTGAAGGGCTGGTACTATGATATGTGAAATCATGTTCTTTCATTGCTGCACTGCAAATCTCATTGGAAGCAAAGAATTTCCTTTATTCAGACCTATTTCACATCAATAGGTAGGGAAATATAGATTTTTTTTTTCATTTGTATGAACAAGAAATACTTGTTAGTGATTTACCCCTGATGATTATGGATTTCTCTTTAGCATGTGCAGTATATAGCAAATTGTTTTTAGGCAATAAACAATAATTGTGTTTTAGGACTCAGAGGTGTCAGTGCCATACTATGTTCAGAACCCTAGTAAATTTCTCTGTTCTACCTTTCTTCTGAAGACAGAAAAATACAAGACAAATAACAGTTCTTGACTCCCAGCCTACTTTTTCTTCTCCTTTTCTCTTTCATATCTTTAGATTAATGGTACTTACAAAAATATAAAAGAGAAAATTATGCAAATGAATGTTTGCAATTATGGTGCCTGTTACCCCTCAAGGACCCAGTAGAAAAACAGAAACTTTCAATCTACAGCAACTTTACAAAACGCCAGAGCTAAAAGTTAATTGGAAATTAATTCCATATTCTGTGTAAATTATTTGTGTTAAATCATGTGTTACTGTATAAATAATATACATTTAAACAGGCTATTCTAAGCACAAGATAATTAACAATAAACAGAAAGCATTATTCTGCAACAGAAAGCTTTAGCCAAGTCCAATTTATTTTTCTCTATTATAATGCTAAAAGAACATCTTACATTTGTACTTTATATGCAAGTCACAACAGTTCTGTTCATAACCACACTGTGTCTCTTTTTTATATTCAAGCTATTTGCAAAATTTCCATGATCTGTGCAACAAAAACCAGACATTACTGACGGTTTAAGGGCTTGGGTTTTTAAACCCCAAAATTATTTAAACTCATTTTATTACAAAACAAATGAAGGTCTAAACTGGGAATAATTTTACAGCAAATTCTAGTCTCTAGTCTTAAGATTCTAAGACTCCAGTCCATCTGTACAGAAAATAGATGACATCCATGACTTTTAGATTTTGGATATCACCCTTTTTTCTGATCAGGCTACTGATGCATACATAATGCTCTATGCACAGACTGTGCTAAATATAATCCAAAGAAGAGTTTCTACCTAAATGCAGACACCTGAAAATGGCTATATGAAACATTAATTGATTTTTTTTTTATTCATGTCTGGCAGCAACAAATACTGAGCAGCTTTTGCTTTGTTAGTGTAGGTGTTGTTAATGCACTTTCTGTATCCATTTAAATGCAAATCCTCATGCAAATAATCATTTGAATGATGAAAAAAAGGAGTATGTTCAGCTGAAGACAAAGCTGGAAGAATAATAGAAAGCATGAGCAGAGTGTCAGCAGAGGGCTTTACAATAGAAAAACCCTTTTGGAATGCCAATGAAAACACATTAACAACTGCATTCAAGATTTCTCAATAGAGTATTACAGTAAAGTAGTGAGTATACATGATTTCCAGAAAATGAAATGAAAAGAACTAATTTAAAATATATGTATGTTGGATATATGTTTGCTAACATGCAGTAGTGTATGTGTATTCATGTCAGAGCCATAAACAGAGCCTCAAGTATTGGCTACAGGCAAATATTTGTTATTTGAATCTAAAACTGGAGAAGAATCATTAAACAAACTACTGTACAACCAAATAATGCTTTGGGGTGGCATTTGTGCAGAAAACAGGAAATGAACTGGGACTTAATAAACATAATTAAACTAGAGAAGAGCAATTTTGGGCCTATTTACTCTGGGGAAGAGTGATCTTGGAAAAAGTTGCTGTTTACACGTTTCTCAAGACCACTTAAGTAGCTAAAAACCACAAACCCCTAGACTGTGCTAGAACATATAAATAAGCTTCCTGCCCACTAGTAACTTTTTAATATTTTCAGCATCTCTCACTCTGAGTCAGTTAGTCTATCATCTGACATGCAATACATTACTGTGGAGAAAGCACTATCATTTTAATGCACTGCAACCTTCCTGGCTTACCGCTGATTCATTTGATCAGGGCAACATGAGGATAAAGCCTAGAAATGCTGTCCAGCCCATACACTATTAGCCTGCCTGGAGCCAAATACTCTCCAGTGCAGGGCAAGCATCTTTTCTTGGAGTTCAGTTTCTGCAAGTACATCCATGAGCTTGGGAATCCAAGTCTCCATCCGTGGGGGTATTCAAAAGAAGGGTAGGCGTGGTGCTTGAGGATATGGTTTAGTGGTGGACTTGGCAGTGATAGGTTAGTGGTTGGACTTGATGATCTTAAGGGTCTTTTCCAACCTTAACCATTCTATGATTCTATGAATTTAATTTTAAGAGTGTTTGCCTAGATTATGCTGCAAAGGCCTTGTGCTGGAAACTGTGCTGAACACCATCAGACTGAATTTCTTAGGTCTTTGATGTTGTCTATGTTTGAACCACTGCACAGAATGGCACCACTGTACTTGGACAGCAGCACACAATCTGGAGTCTCTGGCTGTGGAAGAGGGAGGAGGTGTACAGTAGGGAACTCTAGAAAGTGAGAGGTCTAGCAGGGACTAGGAGAGGTGGGAGGATTAGGGGAAGAAGGAGATAATTTGTTATACTAAAAGTTAGAATGAGACCAAAATAAAGATTTATTCCCTTGCACAGTGGACAGAGGAGGAAGGGAGAATGGAAAAGGAACTTTCTGAGAGAAGGGACCCAGAATACATTTAACGTGCTGGGTATGTTTGAGTAAAGTATGTTAACTTTTTGCTTATACAGGCAGGAGAAAAGAAACTCTAGACAGGGTACCATGTGTATATCTGTCTTTGTGTCTATCAGTTCAAGTATGACTCTCTCTCAGGCATCCTCTCTCCATTAATTACCCCTGAACTGGTTCTTTTCTCTGTGGAAATGACTATATCTTTAGGATTTTTACAGGTTCTCAAATTTTTCAATCTTTCTCTTTTTCTCAGACATGGAAAGAAGACAGCTCCAGAAATTTGTTTTCCCCCTTCCTGGCCAGTAGTAGAGGGAATCTTTTGTCTCAAGCTTGAAGCCTGGGAAGAGAGGGAGGAAAGGGGCAAAACATTGATAACCAACATGCTTTTCATATAGGACCAGGAGGAGGATATAGCAAAAAAAAACCACCTTCCAGCCTAAGGCAAGCCTTGGAAAATAGCTATCAAATACGACCCTCTATAGTGAGAGGATTTTTTACTTTGTTGGCCATAGCAAAATCCCTTACTGATTAGAGGCAGTTGGTGAGCTCCTTCTGCAAAGAGTGTGCAGGAGGCATGTCATGGTCTTCAGGTGATAGACATGTATTTTGAATCAAATATATAGCAATAATATTGTTTTTATCCACCTTCCTTGTCTAACACCTTGGCTTTTTGCTGTTCTCCTTTTAGATCAGGTAAGGACTAATCAACACAATTAGAGTTAAGCAAATAATTTGCAATGAATAATTCAGCAGATGAATTTAGCCTTTTTTCCTGACTATAGAACATTGCTGAGCAGATCATGATCTCTTTTAACATATTCATTATTCTAATTTATTCTGAAAATGTACTCCATGAAAGGTTCTGTATACTTGGCATTCAACATTTCCTCGATGTGTGCTGCCTGGCTATGACTGATCAAATAGATCACGTGGTGCTGATATTGTTGCCTGACTGGATAAACACTTGAATACAGTATATCAAAAGAATATATACTAAATTATGTTTAATTTGGTTACTAGTGAGAAATTAATTTGCTGTTGAAAATCCACAATAGAAAGATCTTGTCTATTTTATCATCTTCCAATAGATTGAAGGGATTTTTTGTTCTGAATGTAGCTTGTATGTGTGTCTTACCAGCCCCAGAGGAAGGTAAATGCAAAAAATTCTGCAAAGTCTGGAAAATGTTTCTCTTTCCATAATCTCTTCAACTAAATTATTCCCAATTGTGTGATGCACCAGCTGTATTTGTATAATGGTTTTGACCAGTCTTCTTTCCATCTTGGAATGCAGTAAGGTCTTGTAGCACACATTGGTGGCACTGCTGGCACTGATTTGTATACATTTTCTTTACAACCTATCCCTTGCTGTGATGGTGTGGAATAGCGGTAGAGTGAATTGATATATGCACTGATAGGCTGTGTAAGAGGTATTCCAAAACACAAAGCAAAATTAAACCAAATAATAAGCATAAAATTAAACATCGCGGATGTAACCAGTTGACTGTGCCTGTAACTGGTTACAAAGTCACAAAGGGATTCATTAAAAGCCATTTCAGTCATATGGTTTGAAAATAGCCCCAAAATGTGCCCAAAAACCTACCTGACTCTAACTAGATCAATTTTAAAAAATTAAAAATATTAGCAGAATTCTGTTTTCAGAATTTGGCATTTTCTATAGGCTTGCTACAAAGCTCAGAACTCTATATGGATACAATTGAAGTCAGGATCAAAACCCTTCCTTAGGGCACATAAATATTCTTAAAACCACTTCCTACTATGAAGACCAAAACAGAGGAGCCACTGGCTTACCCAGAATCACACAAGGATGGAGTAGTAGACTTATCACTGCTGACCACTGAATGATGGCCATAGGTGAACCAAAATCTTCAGCCCCTTTCTAAGAGATGGGACACAGTTGTCTAAATTGGTTTAACAAATCTGACCCATTCCTGCCAATGCACACTATCCTGAACATAGTTAAATTAAAAGTAACACTATGTCAGGCAAGAATTTTCCTGTGAAACAATATTCATCACATGCTAAAGGATGGCTGGACTGTCAGTTTTGACACAGTATTGTGGTTCAGGTAAAACCATGACACACAGTTATGACATAAAACACTGGAGGATCTTTGTGTTTCCCAGATATTTTGGGTGGATTATGTTGTCTCCCATGATGAAGCCATGCCCTGCATGTCCTGGCTATCCTTTGACGAGTCTAAGATCCTGGGAACACTTATGCTGTCCAGTGCCAAAACTTTCAGCCTGACAGTGACAGGAAAGGTTTCTGCACTCTATAGATTATTTTTAATGTATCATTATTTTCCCTTCTATGGGAAAGCCTGAAATGTAGCCTTTGTGTTTCAGGGTGGGACAATTCCCTCCCCTCTCCCACTCTCCTCCTGAATCCAGAATTTCCTATGAAATGGAAAGGTCAGCTTTTGACCTTGTCACTTACAGACAGCTGACCTCTGTGTTATGCACACGAAACACAGCCAGTTCCTCCACACGCAAACAACTCAACCTATTGTATGGGTTTGACCCCAAGTTGTTACTCTACTTTCTGTAACAACCCATAGGGTGATCTCACGAGCAACCATGCTGGGCTTTTTCAGTTTTCAGACTTATGGAGGTTTGCAGAAACATCCTAAATGCTACAGGTCAAAGGGTATACCACAAAGAAAGTTCATCAGACAATAACAAGAGAGTTTATTTTGGGAACTGGATTTTCTCATACTTTGTGAAGCAACATTTTGAAGTGCTGGAGATGTGACATTCTGTTCCAACACAAAGACGTCAGCTTCGTGTGCTGCACCCATCTCAAAATGACTGTACAGAAGTTTATACAGTTTACAAGAGCAAGGTCATCAACCTCTTTATCCCCTACTCCCACTCTGTTTTCATTCCTACAATGGCTGGGAAATGCAACTCTAATTTAGACTAGCTCTGTGTTACTCTGTGTCCTAGTTCACAGAAAAATGCTCAGCTCCAACAATGAGACTTAATAACGAGCCATTTGGTTTCGATTTTTAATGGTTTAACCAAGTATGGCACTAAGGAGCTCTAAAAAGCCACATCCAAGCATACACTGGACTGTAGTTCTTGTGTTGGATTCTCTATGGGCAATCTCCTCTGCCTGGCCAAAAATAAAAATAAATAAATAAATAAAAAGCTAAGACTCCTTTGATATATATACGGATCATTCCTACTCTTTCAATAGAATTTACATTACAATTCAATGGAGTTTGTAATACACATGCTAACAGTATAGACCTCAGTATCCACCATCACGGTAGTCTACTGCAAGTCCTAACACATTGTCAGCTATACATTCAGGACATGAAATATGATTTTGTATCTAACTTCAGCCTTACTTATTGGCAATATATTTGTTGTAAAAGTTTACAACTACAGGCATGTTGCTGCCACTGACATAAAAGAGAGTTTTGTCATCAGCCTTCAAGAGAAATGTTGAGAGAAAATACATTCTCATCTGTTTTGAACTAAGCAAATAGGCAAGTGCATGTACATAATAGTAGTGGGTGTGCTAATGGCAGTATAATTATGCACAGGTCAGGTTTGTGGCATTTTGAAACAGTACTTGACTTTCTTTTAAATTGATTGATTTATTTATTTAAAGGAGTTACTGTGCCAGTAAAATTTCTGGTTTTCGGCAGTGATGTCAGTCTGACTGACTAGCTGAAAGTCTGTTTACTTTTGGAGTTAACAGGTTTTTTCTTCTATTCATCAGTTACTTAACAGCAGTCTTAATTTTTGATAGTTCTTCTGGAAAGCAAATTTCCTCTCTTAAAATATAATTGAAGAACAACAACATAACAGTTGTATTTGTTTTCAGTAGCAAACACATACACTCCCCTCATCAGAGCTGAGCCAGTGGTGCCAATAAAATTTCACAATCCTAACCACTCAGATTAACAAATTGCAGTTCACACTGTGTTACAGTTTCACTTTAATATTCCTTTTTTTTTTTCTTTTTCTTTTTTTTTAAATGCTGATCCAGGGATGGTGTTAACACACATCAAAAGGGATCTATTCCACTCTATATTGAACAGATGGGAGCTAGAGGACTGTGAGTAAAAAAGAATATAGCTGTGGGCTGTGTGCTTGCTGATATTAGCTGCGCTAAGAGTTCTCAAGCTCCATTATGTGTCCACGTGCTTGGGAGTGTTGGTTTATGAGGATTCTGCAGTTCAGCAACTCATTGAGATATAAGTACATGAAACAAATTCCTCTCTGTCAAATGAATGCTAAAATTAAAAAGCAGCTGTTTTAGTTCAAACATAACTTTGCTGTCATTTTGGGCTCACCTGTACTTACTTTGAAGGTCAACACAGGAAAGACACACGCACACATACATATGCAAGCAAAGATTTCAAAAGGAAGTCCTTCTTGCAGATTTCAGCAAAGCTTTTGGGGTTTGGGGGTTTTTTGTTGTTTTTGCCTTTTCTTTTTTTTTTAAACAGCTAACTCTTCTCCCATGCTCCACGCACCTGGTGACCTTCTGTCTGCTAATATGGGCTTCAAGGACCTGGTAAACCAGGATTACATCAGTCTTCAGATGCTGTCTCTTATTCCACAGTACTTGCTGCAATTGCTTTTTCATTAAAAGCCTGATGAAAGTGCTATAAGCGCCACTATATACAAATACACAAAAGCGTTAATACCTGAGATACAAAAAGGACAGAGGAGCACACAATTATCTTAGGCAAGTCCTTATTAGACTATACAATATTATCTTGTATCCTGCCTTAATAATATTACAATATGAATTTGTGATCAGAGCTTTAGAAAGGGCTCAGAGACTATAGAAATTATCCCAATACAATGTCCCTCTTTAAAAACATGCAATTGTGATGCAATTTGTGAAAACTGTGAAAATTTGTTAAAACATGTCTATTGTCTGCAGTGATATGATAAGTTAATAGTTCAGTTATCAGGTAATTATACAGTAACGTTGGCATGCATTGTCATGTAATTACCATGCACTATTTTACATTAGCCCATGGCACCATTTTATTCTATTATTTACATAAAGAATCTTCATAAGTAAGCGTGTGGCCCTGAGCAAGCTTCGAGCTGTGATGGAGAGCTTACTCTTCTTACGTTCTGTTGGTGCAAACAGGATTTAATTTCCCTTAGCTATTGTCCTACCAATATCTGGCACAGTCAGGATAACAGTGCAGGCCTATGAAATTCTTGCAAAATATAAATTAAAAACCAACATGGCAACAGTCATGACTTTAGCTTTTAAGTGTCCCATTCAGCCAGGATGGTCAGACATTATGGGAGCATAGATCCCTGTAGAGAGGGTTAATGTTAGAATGGAGCAGTCAAAGGTCAGGTTGGCATACCTACAACATGTCTGTGTGCATGTATTAGCTTTTTAGCATCTTCTTCTGTACAAAATTTACTCTGATTTTCTAATCCAAATGCACAATCATACCCTTACACCAAATCAGGTGGCTCTGACTCTTTTCCTTGGAATTTGCTTGAAATGGTATGTCTGCTATACACACACTGCATACTAGACACAAAAGCAAAAATCTTTCGTTTGTGCTGTTGTATAATACTGTGCAAGAATTGAATGCAAAGAATTGAAATAAAAATCCATTCTAGCAGAATTGAATCCTAACTTACTGTTTTCATAGCACCTGAATTAACTGCGTGCATGATATCACACAGAGGTTTATATTTCAGGATAAATAATCTTACAATATCCAAATGTGAATCCTTCAAACGATGATCCACTTCTCTTGTCAATACTGGACCAGTCCTCACATGTCCCTATTGCTGTAATGTTTCTTAAATTCAGTCTTTCAGCAAAGTGCTTAGCAAGAGCGAAATTATTTTAATAAGTCATCTTTGCATGTTCTTTCAGCTGCCTAGTGGCATGCCTGATAGACCTTCTGGCTTCATTCTTGTGTGTGTCTGAAATATTTCCCTCTTCTTTCTTTGGTAACCTTAGAGAGAAGGTTTATTAAATTCTGACAAATTTTCACACTTGTCATCTATCCTTCCAGTTTAATAGCTTGTACTTTTCTAAACCATTTGTGTTCAGATATGCTTGATATATGCATATAAGCCTTCTAACATATCATGTGGTAGTAGACAACCCTTGATTTCTAACTTTTATTTCAACATAGCAATTTTCCCACAGACCAACCTATGTGAACAGGGATCTGGAAGGGACATTTTAGTTTATCTTCCTCTTTCCTTTTTTTTTTTTCTTTGTTTTTAGATTTCATGACACTCTCAAATGGTCTGTACAATTTGTCTACAAGGGAGGTACACAGTCATTTCAAAGTCAATAGGATTTTTTTGATGAAGGGACTTGAAGCTTAGAGCACACTCAGTAATATGACTTAAAATACCTATTTGCATCTGTGTTTGCATTCAGAAAAGTAAAATTTGTCTTGCAGGTGTAGCTGGCATTAGAAAGGGTAATTTTAAAAGCTGGCTACTGATATGCTTCCTTTATAAAAAGCTATATATTTAGCTAATGCTAATAAGGATTAACATATAACCCTTTTGAGGATGTGATGTGTTTCATGACCTTAACAAAGAATGACCAATATCATTATTGTACCATATCTGAGCATTTGTTACTAGAGAGTCCAAACAGGTTGGGGCATCACTGCGTGAGAAACTGTGCAAACATAACAAAAGATAAGCCACATTATGCCCTAAGAATTACTTTAGAAAAAAGCATTCAGGATCAAAGATATATCTTCCCTATAATAAGTTGTAAGACATCTTTATATTTTCAGTTCAGGTGAGTCAGGGATCATTTTTTTTCAGCTCACTGTTCTTTTGGACTTGCACACCTACACAACTCATACAAAAACATTCTGTAACAAAAGAGAGATGCAGATGGATTTGTGTTTTCAATAGCTGTTATGGAACAAAATACTCAGATATAAGAACTGAAAGGATCTCAGAAGAATGTGAAAAGTGTAAATCCCAGTGTCCAGAAGGAGATGTAAAAAAAACCTACACTGAATAGTTATATATTCAATGCCTCTGTTACTTGGGTGTTTTGCCAGCAATGTACAATACTTCCTGATTCTATTAAAACATTTGTATTTGTAGATGTTAACAGACCTCAACCTGTTTGTACAATACACTGGAATTCTTAACTTCATTGTCAGAACTCCTTTTATTCCTTGTCTGACAAATGAATATATCAGAGTTCTTAAATTATGAGAATACAATAATGTCATTGGGGTCTTTAGCTCTGTTTTCTGCCACTGATTATGGCCAGTTATGTTTGCTAAGGGGGTGAGTATGAGAAACAAAGCTACAGTAGTTCTTCAACCTTGTATTCATTGTCAGCTTGCTGATGCAGGGACATGGACCATTGTATGCAACCACCGATTATGTGTGTGTATCCTGATGAATCCCTCTTCAAGGAATGTATCTAATTGTTTCACGTTCATATGGCATTCATTAATATTTTTGTCACTTAAAATAAGTGGCACTGGTAAATTCCACTGTTGTTCACACCTTTTTTTCAGCTTTAAGCCTTCTGTCTGATAGTTTTCTTTGGGTGGGAGCTAGTTCTTCTGTTGTGTTAAATGTGAATCATCACTTCATACCCACAGTCTCTGTGTCATTCAGCTTTTCGGAGGCTTCTGTCACATTTTGCAGTCAGTCACTACCCTTTTGTGGTAACAAATTCTAGTTCTTTTCAGTCTGCTCTGGGTGTATTCATGCAGAAGTTGTTCTCATCTCAGATTATCTCCTTTATACTTTTTATAGTATCCAGTCATGTAGCTCAATATTTTCCCATTTCAGACAGTTTGAAATGCTTATCTTCACATCTCTACAAACTCGTGTAATTTCTAGTATTTAGCTTACTTGAAAAACAGATTATTCTGAAACATAAAGCAGTGAAGAAAAAATAATACAGTGAGTTTACCTTGGGAAAGTGTCTTGGAAAGCAACAGTAGCCTACCATTTCTAACATTTTTACCCAGTTCAATGCCTATAAAAATAATGAGGTGTAAATTTTTAAAAACAAATATTTTGATCAAAAGACTTCCAAATAGTAGGGAAAGCCTAGTCGGATTGGAGTCATTGGGTGTTCAAATACATGCATTGCAACTACTTTCTCTGCCAAACTGATCTCAGTATCTCCAATTTATTCACCCACAGATATACAGCTGATACCCCCACAGCTATACACAGCTGATACTACTGCGTGCAAAACAGCTGTGCATGTATTTGACATTAATGAGACTGTATAGACATATGTTTTTACAAAGCAGACCAACTAATATTTTTCTAGCTGAAAAAAATCTCATTTGGAATTTTTTTATCTGTAAATATGTTATGAAATTTGGCCAGAAGTTATTTGGTTAAAAGACAGTAAATTTGTAAATATGTTATTGCATATTGTTTGTATTTCTCAAATTACAAAGGTATACTTCAAATTGTTCATTCACAAACCTTGATTTTTTGTCTAATCCTAAGGTTGCCACCTACATAGCACCTGGTGCTCTCATCGCCTCCTCCCAGACATTAACATAGATGTTCTCACTATGCCTCTGGCATTTAAAATCATCATTCTTTATATTTAGGCATCTAATTATTGTGGGTTTTAAACCATTAATTATGTCATACAATATGCAAGTTAGGCACCTAAGAACATCAGTGGGTTCAGACTAAGTGATTTCCCCAGGTTCAAGCCATTTCCAGAAAAACAGCCACCAAGCAGATGAAGACACACAGCTTTTCTTCCTGTCTGGACCTTGTCTTCTACTTGAGACAAAATATGTCCTATGGTGTGAACACTTTCTTGAAAAACTTCATTCTTCAGCTCACTTGCAGACTTTCCAAATGCAATTGTCCTGCTTTTGCAGAATTTAAGCTTGAGCCTGTCTTTAGGGGAGCATTGCTTATTCTTGCTGCACCATGCAACAGATAGACAGATGGGGGGAAAAAACCTTTGCTTGTCAAGGGAAACAAAGATTCAGCAAAGATTTAAACACGGGGTTAAGTACAGGCATAGACAAGCAAAAAATTGAGTGAGGTCAATTGTAAGTACTGCTTATTTGTCGCTGACTTAATGGGATTTCAGCACGCAATTTAAGATGGACTTGTAGTTATTTGGAGTCAGCGCAATGTAAATCAGTGGGACCTATATATAACTTACGTGTTTTGTGGGAGAAGGGTAGGCTGCTGAGTGAGATGTCCATCATGTCTTTTAACTTTCTGAACATGCTGAGTTTTAAATTCAGAGAATTTTAATGCACAACAATTATAATGCACCTCCTAATTTTTTTTTCTTTTACACTCCTTTGACTGGTGAATCAGACTTAATCTGATGAGGAATAATTATTTCATTGGTTTCTTATATATGTTACAGTAGATTAATGTACATAGCTCGTTCAAAAGACACCCTAAGATCAACAGTTTTCAATTATGTAGTATTTCTTCTACCAAACAGCCAGAGCAAAAATACATAACTTTGCTTTACATCATTTGATAACTTCATTTTGAAACACGGGTTCAGCCCTAAGCAGATTCTGAAGCACCACATAGTCCAAGGAGAAACATCAAAGGGCTTTATGTAAATGTGATTAGTTTGTAAGGATTACATTTTACTGATTATTAAAAAAAAAGGATCATGTGAATTTCTAATTATTTCAGAGAAGAATTCAAATATACTTCTTTCTGGATTCTCCAAAACCATATCCAGAGAGGTCTTTTTCAACAATAAACAGAATTCAATTACATTAATTATCCAAACTGTATGATCTAATGCATCTCCTGAAGTGGACTTCACTTATGGGATTACATTGTTTTGGGAAGCAGGAAAAGCAAAAGTAGTTTTGGAATACATAGAATTCCAGCTATTGCTGGACTTCAGCTCTGCTTTACCTGCACACAAAAACCTCATTATCCTACACCATGTGTTACACAGGAGCATGAATGTAAGAAAGCGTGTAATTCTGCAATTGTAGAATAACAAAAATAAGGTATCGATGTCATGAACCAAAATAATTTCTTAAGATATTTCTTCACAAAACAAAGATGTGTTGTTTACCACTGTAAAACAGAAATGCTTTCCTGTAAAGATGTAGCGTGGACAAGAATAAAAGGCTAGCAATGAGGTAACTGTGGACGAAGAGCAGTGGTAACTTAGAGAAAAAATACCTTTCTCTACTTAAGTTCCTAAAGAAAGATAACCATTGTGCATTAGATTTACTTCACCCTAAAATTAAACAAGAAAGAAAAAGAAGTGAAATCTCCTGAACTAATTGTTGGTAAACACAATGTTAAACTCACCCCTAGTAAACTCTTCCCAGTTGTGTCTTTTTTATCTAGAGCTGGGCACTATTAGGTGGGATGTAAGGGAGGTACATCCACACTCTGATGCATAGCTGGCACTTGGAAACACAAAAGAGATTCCGCTTTGCTATCTAGTCAGGGAGGAGGGGCAGAGCCACTTTGTCTCCTTCTTGACCTCGGGCAGTGTATTTCTTCTCTGAGTGTCATGGAAATTAGGGTGTCTCTCATTTGTGATGGTCTTGTTCTTCCCCTTGTGCTTTTCCTGCCAAGAACGAAGAAGAAAACATAAAAATTGTAGAACTTGCACAGAATCTGTTACGCCTACAGTAGCTGTTCCTCTCCTTCTAGCACCTTAATTGTACCTTTCAGAGACTGAATTATTACTGAAAATTCATTATTATGTAATATTTTTCCTTAAAGGAAAACTTATTTGTTGGACAAAGGGGCTTTCTCTTTTCTGTTCATTTATGATAGGGCAATTAGACTTCACCAGAAGCTTCTCTAATAATTACACAGAGCAAAGAGAAAACCTTAATTAAATTTTAATGATGAGTGCGATTGTGCTGATTAGGATAATAGTGGTCATTACACCCTATCGCAAGGCTTCTTGTTTATATTGTATGTTGCTAGTACCATGAAGCTTATCTCAAAGTTTTTATTTATCTTAATTTCGTAATCTCTGTTGTTATTAACTGCAAACTCCATTTACACTCTCTACATCTCATCACCACTGTAATATCATTACATGTTCCTCAAACAGGCACATTTACATGAATGACAACAACCTTTCTGTAATATATATTTTTCTCATGTAGATTCTAGGACCTTGTTGACCTAAAGTAAATTACACTTTAGATTTGAGTAGGTTAAGTGTCAAAAATGTTGACATGGACTTTGCCTAAAATCTTTGTTTCCTCTCTCTTGGTACACTGGCCAGATATTTTATAAGATGGGCGGCAGGAGTTGTATTGATTTCTTTTTCTGTGACCATCATTATAATAATTTTGAGGCAGGCAGAAATGATTGGGGCATAGGGCCCTGTGGTGAGAGACATTTAGACACTTAAAGACATGGCTCAACCCCCAGAGCTGTAGTGCAACAACACATCTAGTGTGTTGTGATTCCCAGTAACTAGGCACCTAAGCCATATGAGTTAGTCAAGAGATGGGTAAGATGAGAGGTGCTGAAAATCCAGATGCAGTCAATAGGAAAATCTAAACACAGTCCTGTTTGCAAAGGTCTATAATGCTAAACTGTTCATTTGGTCTCTTCATACCCTTCAGATGTACAGAGCTACACTTTCTGGAGAGCAACAGCAGCCTCAGTAATGAGAAATATGACGTGTCACACTACATGAGATACTAGACTATCTTCCTCTGATGAAGTAGCATTCTTAGCAAAAGCAAGATCAGATGTATATGGTCAAAAGAAGAAAAAACAAAGCAGACACTCATTCAAAAACTCTCAGTGACAGTGCACCTAAGGGAGAAAAGAAGTTTGTTTGTGGTAACACCTCCGTGGCAGCACAAACTCCAAGAAAAACAAACAAATTAAATGTAGTACTTCAACCTCTTGTATGAGGGTGTAAACCTCTGACATTAGCTGTAAACACTCACCTACAGACTAAAAAAGTGTGGAAGATTAATACAGTGTCCCCTTTTGTTGTAAGGCTTTGTCCACTGCCTTGAAGTGCTGGGAGCCCAAGCACTTTAATCAATGACTTGGATCATGCTCAGGTTTCCACATTGTTCGCTCAAGCACCACAAATGTGTGGAGTTAGACACTGAGCATTTAAAGGAAAGAAAGCCACGCACATTGCATATTTTCACATCTCAACAGAAAAAAAGGGAGTCCAGGAGGACACTGTAATGTTACAGGTGGCTGTGGGTAGATAATAAGTACAGAGACATTAGTGCTGTATCAAGGGGCTCTGTAGGATATCTGGGGGGCACTGAATCTTAACTTACTGTTCCCACTGATCCCTTTTGCATCAATATCAAGGTAGGACACTATCTCCTCCACCTTCTCTCTCCCCTGTGGACCTCCAGTTTGCACTGGCGGGTAGTGTGGGCAATACTTCCTGTGTACCCTGATACAAATTATCACTGGTAACCTTATTGTTGTCTTGTCTTAATTCACAAGGTGTGGTGTCACAGCACCCACTCAGAAGAAATGTTCAGTTCCTTGTCCTGCCATGTCACTAGGATGTCAGTCTCAGTTGCTTCCATCTTCACTGCAATGACTTTTGTCATGGGCACCCTGCAGACTGCTGCTTGCTGGCTTACATACAAATGGTGTCCCACTTGGGGATAAGGGTGTGTAATTTTATATTGATGTGAGTGTAAATTACAAAATCAGTCTGAGATTTGATTAGCTGGCAAACATGTTCATGCTCTAAGGTGGCTGAAGGCAAATAGCTTTGCAGTGTCAATGACTAGTTGCAGCTCTCAGTCCCACATGCAGGATGTGATCCTCCAAAGGAAGGAAGTGTGAGTTAGCAGGAACAGAAACAAATGGTTTGGGATGAACAAGGGGCTCAGCCTTTGTAATACAGTATTTCAGATTTCAGTGACAAAGGTACAGAAGACCACTTGGGGTCTTTATTAAAGGATGTCTAAAGAAATAATGAACCGTGAAGAAGTGACATGATCAATAGATTAGCTCCAGTTTACATTTGTTATAATTCTCACCTAATTGCTTGCTTGGGTCTGCCCATGGCCTTAATTGCATACTGGTATGTCACCTTTGAACCCTGCTCTGTTAATTTTAATTGTAAACAATGGACCGTCTTTGAAATATTTCCTCCAGTTTTCTTTCTTTTCTGACACAACTGAACCTATGCCTCCCTGATGTATTATAAAAAGGAAATGTTTTCTCCCTGCTGTGCCTGAACACTGACTCTTAAGTCAAAATTCAGACATTTCTAATGGCCTCAACGTAACACTGGCCCAGGAAGTACCGGCACTATTTACAATAAGCAGGAAAGGTGACTCTCCAAGTGTGGCACCTGTTTAATATGCCCATACACCTGTGAGCACATGCACACAGTGTTCAAAATAATGCAAAATGCCATGGCCGATAGGAGTTCTCTCATCTGTACAGCAAATGTTGCAGAATTTGTGGATTAGGGTTTTTTTTAACATTGCCTGCAGACCTTAAAGAATAATGTTGCACCGGTAAAGTCCTTCAATTTGTTCTAATATGAGTCAGGAACAGATCTTTCTATCCACTGGGTAACATTTACATTTATTCCTTCGTATGTCATACAGAGCCATTAATCATTCTAGCAGCCTCTCTACCTCATAGGAGATGTAGGGCAATGATAATGTTTTATGTGTGTAATTAATCCTGTGGCAGATGTGTAGTTTCCAAGACTACTGCCATTAGAGTATTGACAGGATTCAGAACAAATATTCAGGCGCTGGGTTAGTAATGATTTTAATATGATAATATCCAGTTACTCATAAACACAGAATATTCAGACCTTAAGTTTTACATAAGTATTATTATTTGTGAGGGCTTTCAGAGAACTAGTGAGGAGGGCTTTATATTCCTAATGCTGCTGTTGAACAAACAGCACACAATTAACATAGCAGCTGGGTGTGCATAATTCCTCAATTCCCCTCCACTCTGTGATAGTCACCATTTGTGAAGTGAGAAGGGTAATTTATAGTGAAAATAAAGGTTATCCAGGGAAAACAAATGATGCCAAGCAATCTGCATATACCTTTAAAGGTTTACTTTTAAAATTATGTTCCCTTTCATTCCTGCTAAAAAGACCTCCTTAGCTGGATTCTTGGCAAAGGGACAAATTCAATTGCATATCATGATAAAATTGTGGAAGTAAAAATACCCTAATTTGCTTTCACAAAGCAACCTCTTTGCAATGCATATGGATCTTTAGCTAAGGATGGGCAGGACTGCTACATTTCCATGCTTTGATACTTTTTTCTCTATTGACTTTTCATTATTTGTTACTGTGTTATTCCTTGTTCTGCTGAAAGGTGGGTGTGCTGGTGGGCCCCATGAACTTCAAGGCATGATTTTTCACACTATTTAAAACAGTATATGCTTCCTAAAATGCATGAAAGTATGGACTGGTGGCACTGCCTCCTAATTTCAAATCATATAGCATATATGCAGCTGATATCTTTCCTTATGGAGTGGGGAAATGTATTTTGTATTCAGTTTGGACCATCTTGATTCTCCAGTTTGGCAGAAATACTGAATGTGTTATCCACTAGTCCTCAGTTTGATAGCTCTCTGTCAGACTTGCTCCACAGAAATAAATGTGGACCAATATATGAAAGACAGAATTTACCTGCAATGGTTCCACAGTATGGTCATTAAAACTGATAAATAGCTATAAATTCTGTGCTCTCTATCCAGGGAGCACAGGTTTTGTGGAATCTGTTGCAGAGCTGGGGACAAATAGGTCTGCACTGTTTGCTTCCTTGTTCTCTAAGCCAGATAAACAAAACAGAGATGGAGGGAATCAACAACTTCTTGTGTTCAGAACAGAACTTGGGAAAGAGGACTATTCACTGGAGAAAGATTCCTGAGGCTCTTCTGGACCATGAACATTGCCCACCCTCAACTTTTATATGTGCACCATTGTGTAACTTCTTCAAACTTGAAACTGAAAACACCTAGATGTCTATAGAACGTGGCAGACCTGCTGTCGTATGCCATGTGTGGCAAAGATGAGTGGAAAGGAACTTCAATCTGCTGTGATCTACCTCCACGTCTGCTTTCTGCAGTACAGCTGTGATTCACTTCAAAGTTCCTGCTTCCTGGATCCTTCACTGCCCTGAGAACCCCTGTCCATAGCACTCTGTTGCCATTGGGGTATTTTCAGATCCTGCTTTGCCTCTACATCATTAACTCACATGCGGAGACAGGGAAAGTGTGCATGCCTCTGTGGACAGGGGTTAGCCTCAACTGCATGCATATTGACCCTCCCCCCAAAATACATGTGACTGTGGAGACTGAATGCTTTGGGTCTGCTTAGGAAATGTGGATCAGGTAGGGTTTCTGTTCATTTTAATTGTCCTCTGTCACTTCTCTGTGTGAGGACATTTTGACCTACTTTCTTGTAATAGTCTCTAAGCTATTTTGCAGAGCAAGAAACCGGATTGTCAACACTATTCACAGACTTGACTCAGGATGAAGGTGGTCTCAGTAGTTCCCCCAAAAGCAGAATACTCATCTTGGAGACACTGGGAATACATAGCCAGTTTCATCATCTGTGTTAGATGTGTTTATCTGCTCTCTATTTGTCTCACTTGATCCACTTATTGAAGAGGGATTTTCCCCTTTTACATTGCCTTTTGCAGAAGCAGTAGCTGCAACTTTCTACATGATTTCCCATATGCTGAAATTAAAAAAAAAAATCATCATATCCCTTAATGTTTTATGGAAAATTTAGTTTAGCAAAAAATTACACACGTTGGAATGTATGTATGCTTTATTAATGTTTGATTACCTTTCATTTATACAAAATATATTTTACTCTATATTTCCATTTTTTTTCACCCAGTCTATAGCAATATATGAGTTTTGCATGCAATATTGAATTGCTGTTAACAGCATAATTAATTGTAGGGGGTTTTTTAATATTAAAATGGTGAAAGAAAAGATAATAAACATGTTGTCAGAAATGTTTGGAATGCCTGAATTCTGTGATTAATATCTGTGAATCTGTGAGTAGCTGCTTGCCAATTTGTTCCAATTAATATGTGAAAAAGAAGGTTATTCATTATAAATAGCACAATTATTATGTACACTGCTCCTTTTGCTTTTTTTTAGGTTAGAATGAAGTTAGTTTCTTCATTGCAGAAACAGTATGTAGCGAGGTTGAAGCTGGTGCTACATTTTATCCTATGTAAATCATTGTGTTTAAAAACAAAACAAAACAAAACAAAACAAAAAACCATACAAAAACCACATTAGCCCTGTGTTCTGTCTTTACTCATATAAAGAAAGAAGAAGGGCTGTAACAGGTCAAATCAAGCACTATGGACCTACAACATAATGCAGGTCCTAGCTTCTGGTATTCCATGGGTTAGAGACTCTGAGATGGAAGTTGCATCAAAAGCCTCATTTTTAATAGCCACTGTATAGCCTAATTCTGTGAATTTGTCAAATGCCTCCTTGAATTCACTTATACTCAAGGCCTTCGCAGTCTTCTATAGCAATTAGCAGTATAACACTAATTATATGCGATATGGAGAAAAAAAGGTTATTTTTGTTTCTCTTAAAGTTATTGCCTGGGATTTCCATTAAATGCTCCCCATTCCTGGTATTACAAGAAAGAGCAGGGAAACATTTCCTTTTCACCCTTTCAGTACTGCTTATTATCTTGCAGTTCTCTGTCCATCACATTTCTCCAGAGCTGTTTCTTATCCTACAGAACCTGCCAAGCCAATCTGGTTTCTTTGTTTGAAAAACATTCCATATGTCCAAGTATCTGTGGTGTCCCCTCCTGTGTTTTCCTGAAAAACCTCCTCAGCCAAGGTGACCAGATATATATTTAGGAATCAAGATTAGTCGTTCTAGGTGTAGTCAAGGATTTATACAGTAGCATAATGATATTCTTTGTTTTGCTCTTGGTTCTTCATATGCTATTGTCCCTTTTGTCTGGTTGGTGGTTCATCACAACCATATCTGACTTTTTCTTTTTTTTAAGTCTTGAATTAGTGCTAGCAACAAGGCTACAACACGAGAAAAAGACTACATGAGTGAAGAGTTCACCTTCCTGACCCTTCAGAGATGTCTAATGGAGCATCTGAGCACCTGAGCTTTATCAACTGCTGAGATTTCTCCCCAAATTACAGTGTCAATACAGACTTTTTAAGAACAAATACACAAAGGGGCTGCAAGTCTGTAATCATGGGATAAACAGAAGCAGGTGGAAGGAGCCAGAAGAGAAGTGAAAACAAGGAGCACAAACCAAGCACCATCCTGGACCTAGACTGTTTTGAGGTGGTTCAGTTTAGTAATTTGCTTCTGTTTCCCCTGTTGATATGCTAAAAGCAGGTTTTATTGACAATCTGAGAATCTCCGTAGGCTTATGTCATGCAGAATGGACGCACCAGTGTACCTTTAATATTTTCTCCTGAGCAAAAGAATGAAAATAATCTGTTTTGTTTTTCCGCTGTGATTTTTATCTTTCTTCTACACCTCAATCACATATCAGTTCCACCAGCTCTCTAGCCAGGTTCCTGGTTCTGAGGCATTTACATAGACTTTTTTACTTCTAATTTAGTACTTTAGTATTTTTTTGTACATGTTTTTATTTCAGTTTCAAATTCTACTTGTCAGAGCTAATATTATATTTTCCTTTTTTATATATATTGCTTCTATATTCTTGTCAGGAAGAATATCTTTTTAACTGCTTCCTTTTTAATTGAGCTTTTTTAACTGTGAAAAAATGTTTTGAAAATATCATTTCTTTGTGGGAAGAGGAGGGTAGGCTTTGGCAGTTTTACTAACAGTGTCGCTATTTTCAATTTTTTACCACAAACTTGGAAACAAGTATACTGCAACCTCTTTCTCTTCTATCTATCTCAAACCTCTACTATTTCTGTTGGTTCACCTAGTTTCAGGACTCTTTCACTCTCTCATGTTGCTTGACCTGAAAGCATACAGTTAGCTACCTACAAGACACAGTCCACATAGGAAAAGGAGAAACCAAAAGAGTCAAGGGAAAATAAAGTTGCACTCAGGTCTCTCTGACAAGTAGCCTGGATATGAAAGGAGATACATATAGCAGTTCATATGCAGACTATTAGTAATTTTGTTCTTAATTTTAGCACAGAAGGAATTTTTAAAGATCAAGTACTACTTCTTTCAAAAACAAAGCATGCAATGAAATTTCAAATAATAATGCAAAAATATAATACCATACTTATTAGCCAGTTCAGGCTAAGAAATAGTTGACATATGTAAATCTTCTGATTCCTCCAGTAAATCCGGATATACCTTTCTTTTAAGTAGTTTACTAACATGCACTGACAACTGGGTTATAACTAATTGCATGACATGGTTTATTTGGAATCTATCCTCAGATTTTTGCCATACACATTTGCCAACCCTATCAATCATGTCCAACATGAAAGACACATTGTTTAACTCCTGCCCAGCTGCCCAGATTTTCATGTTACTAATTTGAATTATATACAGTGTATGGGCTTACCCTAAGAAAGAACCATGCAACGCAGTATATTGTTTCCTGTTGGCAGTGTTTATAGCTGTAAGAGAGGAACTAGTGTAATTTTTGCAAATTGACATAATGTCTGTTTATGATCTCTCGTTAGCACATGCTGAACCCATTTGTACTATCACCTGCTTTTAAACTAGACACCATGAGCTGTGGAGAAACATTGGCTATTGCAGCATGTCAAGATATAATATGACCTCATGCATCCCCTCTTCCAGGAGTATTGGGCCGGAGAGAAATGCCTAAGAAATTCCAGGCTGTTAAGCAGATTTCAGATTTGCTTTGTGAAAATCCCTGTCATGCAATAAACCATACAGTGAATAAACTGTGAGTAAAAATAGCTTTGTTATGCTTTTAAGCTTCTGGCATATCTTACCAAAATATGTGGAGCTAAGGCAAAATGGCTCTCCAATTTTAGGGAGATCTCCTACTGCTGACCAAGTAGCAATGGCAGAAGTAGTGTTGTCTCCCAGTCTGCATTTTTATCACTGTATTATCCACCATTACTCAGAGCAGATGCTCCTTGATTTATGCCAAAATGTACTATATTCAAGCCAGTGACACCCATATGAAACAGTTTAACCCACAGTTAACCTAGTGTACTACGTGGTCCCTGTTTTCTTGTGCTTTCAACACTGTCATTGCATACAAGGGTAAAATATTAGGTAATGCTGCTCCAACAACAGCAACTGTAATTAAAATCCTAGCAGAATGACAATCCACAAAAAATAAATTATAGAGAGGAAGTACAGGGGGGGGTTTCATGGCATCACTCATCTTACTATTTCAGAAAATATCTGATCTCTTTTTGTTTAGAAAATTATTTTGCCCAACAAACAAAAAAGCACTATGTAACCCAAATGCTCAAAATACGTTATTTGGGTGTTGATCCAAAGCCCTTTGAAGTCAATGAGAAGTTGCCATTGACATCAGTAGCTTCTGAATCAGAACCTCTTAGGGATAGATATAATAAAAGCTGATGACAGAGAAGAAGGTTAAAGCTAAAAGGTAGATAAAAGTAGATAAAAGGACGAAAAATTGCCACACTCACCCAGCTTCATACCACTTGCAGTGAATCCATCAGGATATTTAGCCACTTAAACTAAGTAAGAGTTTCTTTTTATCAAGATCCATTAAACAATAGGTAGAATACACAGACAGTAGCCCTGATTTTCAGGGAAGGTAGGCTCCCAAATCAGGCTGTGTGGTGTTCAAAAGTGTTGCGCTTACAGAGGCTGCTATTGATTTCAGAGACAGTAACGGCTTCACTGAAATACATACGAGATGTTTAGTGTCTTTCACAGGTGGGTCTTTTCTTGATAATCTCTATTTAGCCAAGAAATGCAATGCCAAAAAGCTATAACATGTCACAATTGAAAAGACAATTTAAATGCCTTTTCAAATACGGTTCTCTTTTTACGCATAGGTGTTTTCTCCTTGAAAGATCCTCCTTACAAATACTATCCTTTAAACACACTTGGGGTTGTTTGTTGGTTTTTTTTGTTAGTAGAAATAATTTCTCATTCACTTCCACCTTTCTGTAGCATCCATTCTTCAGCCCTGTATTTTAAATATGTATTTTTTCAGCTGGAATAAACTGAAGTTTAAGCAAACAGGAAATAATTTTTTTCAATCATATCTAGCATTTTTAAATATTAATATGCATTTATGGAAATACATGCTGGTGGAAGGCATCTCATTAATATCAGGACAATCTTTGTCAAGGTAATTTTGAGATACTATTTTCTGAGCTATGTGACTATAACAGCATGGACACTTCCTGTAACACTTGCCTGTATTTTCCTATATATGAAATATATATATAGTCCAGCTGGGCAGTTATATGACCCCCTCCAGCTTTAAGCCACATCAAACACTGGGTCTGCATGCACCTTTGAATTTATACTAAAAAATCCCACATGGATAGTATTAGTATGGTCAAATACATGCAGCTAACTTTGAATTTCCAATTCATTTAAATGTTCTTAATTTTCATATTTGTATCAATTATGAAGTTTGTGTTCAGTTCTTAAAGAACACTCCTTTTTTTCTTTTCTTAAGCAATATGCACTAAACTCCTTTCTATTGAGCCCACAAAAATTTAACAGTTATGTCTTTATTCATATTTTTCTAATAGCTCTTTCAGAATTTTCAGATCTGAGTGTAAATAACTCAGCTGTGTATAGTATGTTATAATCTGAGTAATGTGAGGCCAGGTTTATTTTGAAAGCTCATAGTCTAGTCTTTTCTTTCATGATTTACTACGTCAAAGATGCAAAAAACTGGCTTTAAGTAGAACTAGGACTAGGACTACTTTATACAGTCTGCTGTGAACACATGTACCTGAAATAAACAAAATTACAAAAATTTTCCCCAAGCAGTTCTAAGTACTGGTGACGACTTAGAGAGCAGAAGCATTGACCTGTTTAGCACTTTGTGCTGGGGAACTGGGCAGGCTTGCCATCCCCTACATCCTTAGATGCAAAGAAAGCATTTGACAGTGTAATGTTGTACGTAAGTATTTCATATTTGGAAAGCTTTGTAATTTTTATCCAGCCTTTACTAACAATCAAGGCACTCTAAGCAAAACAGAGGAGGTATAGTTCAATCCAGCCTTTATTTTCATGGATCAAGTTCCATATGAATTAGCTTATGTTCACTAAAATGATCAGTAAGGGTCAAGTAATGCCCAGTGATAAATTTGGCACAAGTGTGGGACCAACACTTCTGCTTGTACATTAACCACAGAGGCTCCATCTTTTGTAGTAAGGCTTAATTGATTTATAGAGGGAACTCACACAGGTAGGGAGGAACATAAATTAATGAGATTAAATACTTCTGCTAATGAAGAGTCCTGGGCATTTTTCCAAAGATTTAATGAACATTCTGGAAGACTTTGCTCCATTCTAAAGATGCAAAAGCAAGTAGACCCTTTTTTTTTTTCACTCTGGGTCTTCTTTTATTGGAAAGAACTTTCAACTTGAATGAAAAAAACTGGTTAAATGGGTACGATTTTTTTAAAGTTTTTCCCTGGATTCAGTTATCGAAGCTATAAATTAAAATGCATAATGATATTTTCTGAATACTAAACATTCTGACAGAAATAAATACTGATAAATATTAAATACTATATTGATTCATTTAAAATGAAAGAACAGGAATTTTTATTATATTTTTATAAAACTAAATATGTGCTTACACATACCTATTCTCTGAAAATATACATTCTCAGCAGCATGTGTAGAATACATATCAAGGCTACAGTGAAATGGGGTGAAGAAATGAAATAATTTGGGGGCATTTTCTCTCTCTGTTGCAATATCTGCAAGGGCTTCAACAGATTAAACCTGTTATTGTGCTAAAAGACCACTTGGATCAACATCATGAACAGATCAATGTGCATCTCAACAAAATTGATCTTTTGAGATGTATGCTTAGTGATTTTTGGAACCTTTAAAGTTTTGTCAGTGCACGCTAATGGCTTCTTTTGGTTGGGTTTGTGTTTTTTTTTCACATGAATAGCTTTGGTTTTCTGAAATCAGTCAAGTACATGATGTAAGCTTACCATGCTGGAGTTGCACAGTCTGCTATTTTCTGCTTTTTTTATGCTATGCATGACTTCCTTTATGGAAGAGACATAATTTTAGAATTGTCTTTGTACCCTAGCACCTTTCAGAAACCTTAAGATGTAGACAGTTAACCTGGACTTTTCAAAACAGCAAAAGCAATAGCACTTGAATTAAAATTATTATGAGGTATTTTAATCATTCACATGACAGCTGTTAAATAAGAAATGGCCCAAGTCATAGAACCACTCCCTGCAAATATTTAGCAACTTAACCGCTAAGGAATTAGAGACATGTTTTTTAAAAGCTTTTCCTTGCTATTACATTCAAAATGAAGATCTTATGGTGACAAAATGTGAGGAAAAGACTGCTCCTCAGATGGTCAAATTCTGCGTGCCAAGTCACCACAGATTTGTAGTCTCAGGATAGCCAAATATTTTCCATGGCGGAGGCCAAGCAGCAGCATGCTCTGGGAGTCCAGAGGCCACAAAACTGCAGTGAGAAGGGCTCACCAGCGCGTACACATGGCTTTGAGTCTCTGCTCATGGCTCAAAACCTTCTGCTTGTTTTTCTGCTGGCCTGCATGAAGGGGAGTGGACCCAGCCTGGAAGTGCCATGGCTCTTGGATGGGGGCTTATGAATTACAGACTAGTGTAGTGGGGAGGGGATGCTTCCTGCTCAGAGGTGGTCCTGTTAGATCAGATTGCTCAGTTCCCTCAGCCTCTCCTGGCATGGTAAGTGCTCCAGCCCCCTGACCACCTTGGTGGACCTCCTTTGGACTCGCTCCAGTGTGCCCACATCTGTCCTGCACTGGGGAACCAGAACAGGACACTGCATTCCAGATGTGGTCTCACAAGTGAAACCCCATAGCTGAATGGTTACCCAGCATCCCCAATCCCACTTCTTTCTCCTCCCACCCAGCTACAACAATTTGTGGACCTAAGGACTCAGTTCCGTTGCCTACATATAGGTGCCTTGCACTGTTAAAATATGGCTGTTCCCAGACCTTTGTGTGTTCTGAGATACCTGCCAGCTTTGTGGACAGGTGATGCCAGAACTTGGGAAGACTGTCTTTCTGGAGTGGCAGCTGGAAATCTGCTCAAAGGTGCTTCAGATGACTCACATCAGTGTGTGGGCAGCTGAATCCCTCCTTCAGTGCCTGATTGCCCAGAGCAACTGTAGGAGACACTCAGATGCTGGATGTCAGGAGCTGCCCTAACAACTTTCCCTGTCTCTTTCAAGGCAAAGGTGATGGCCTCAAAAAAGTCATCCAGTGGAACACATCTGGTCACCCACTTGATTTACAGGGTGCTTTTTTTTAGTTGTGCTTTTTATCAGTCCTTCTATCTGAAACACTCTTCATCTCCATGAACTTCAGTGTTTGTCCGCTCTTTATTTGTCTGATAGCTACTTCATTCCTCCCTGTCATCGACACCAAAATGTCATTACATGGAGCCCTGGGTTACAACTATGCCAAATAACTGTACTTAGCGTAGGGTATATGTGGGGGGTATGTTGACTTTTTCTTCATGTATTTCTGAGACATAAAACTGCCAGGTGGGAAGTGAGAAAGGAAATTTGCAGTTAGAGTAATAAGGAGGAAAAGACATTTAATGTAATGTTGTAATTCTGCCAATTCAATGGAATTTAAAAGCAGACTAGAAATCTAGGATAATAAAGTTCCTAGAACTTATGTGAAAATTGGCAGCTGGGTAGAGGACACAAATACTCTCTGTGCCCCTGCAAAGGGGAAGACTGGCCATGCTCAGCCATGACAAGTACTGTCTGACAGCAGCTGGCTGGCCAGTGGCTGCGTGAGGAGCTCCAGAGCAGCCTGTCCCTGTCTGCAATGGGGTCAGGAGGAGCATAGAGATGCAACATCGAAGAGATGGATGGCGCCGTGCAGGATAAAGCATGCTGCTTTGTAGAAAACCTGGTTTCATTAATTCTCCTGTTCAGTGAAAACCATTTTTTTTAAACAGCAGTAGCAACCCACCAGCAAGCTCATGGTACTTAAAATAATGTGAGACTTAATTACTCTATTTGTCTAAATGCCTTCACCTCTAGCCCTTCCTTTTCCTGCCAATTTAGATTGATGTTTTTAGGGGCAGAACTTGTCATGCTGCAGAACCTTTGCAATTGCTAAGGCAAATGTTCTTAATAATTGCAAAGGTCCAACAGCATGATACACAATTATGTCTACTGTTTAGTACAGTGTGACAGATTTGGAGCCCAAAATAACCCAGATGAGTAGGAGAGCTGGATTTGGTAGCTATTCTGGAGCTATCAAAACTGGCTCAGTACCACAGATACGTAGAACATCGAACTAAATAACCAGTGACAAGAGAAACCAATATGGTATCAACACTGGAGCTGACAGCAGGTGTTAGACCCCACAATTAGCTACCTACAATTAAAACGCAAGTGATACTTGACCCTACAACAAGCTCAGACCATTTAGAGATCAGCGAAGTGGGGTTTTTTGGTTACAGGGAGGGCAGGGCTCATGCCACAGCTCTGGATACTGGAAAGAACTGGAGACTGTAGTTTCGTGTTTGGTCGTGGGGCTCACCTCATTTTTTTCCCTGCGGGATTGGCTCCTCAGTCCAGGGTCACCTTCCACCCTTGTGGTGTTTTGTGCTGGCACCAAAATGAGTGACTGATGAAAGAGGAAGACTCAGCTTTCTATGCCTTCATTGCTACTGAAGGCATTGTTGTGAGATCATAGCTTTAGTTTCTGCTATGTGACCATTTGGGATAAGCCGGAGATCATCACCTTTATGGAAGGTTCTGTAATTAGCAGGAATGGCTCCCAACAGACTAAGAGGGTTATGCAGACTAGTACCAAAGGCCAAAACTCATTTTTCAAATAATCTTAAAACCGTTTTTACCCAGTCCTTTTAAAACTCAAGCACAGCCTCTTGAACCCAGGGTAGCTTAGGGCTAAAAGACATCTCCCTTGCCATTTCTCTATTCCCTCGCCTAGCTTCAGAAGAGTCATACCATGGCACACACAGTGGAGATATCACACCATGCTTGTTTGGCTTTCTGACAGCACCAAAATAGTGCTAGACACTTCTATTTTCCTGATCAATGGTACTGTACCTCCAAACAAGCTGTATTGCACTATGAGCTGGTCTCTGCCGTAAAAATGCACACACGATGTATATAGATACATATACATACATACATTCATATTCTCAGCATAGATGATGAAATAATTCTGCACCATGTACATTTTTGTGCTGTTAAAGCGCACTGTTGCTTTGCAAGCAAAACAGTAGATCTTTCATTTGCCAGTGACATTGCACAAAGTGCTTATAATTCAGTGTTAGCTTATCAGCCGTCCAATCTCCCACTCCAGGGAATGTGTCAACCATCAAAAGAAGTGGAGGAGGTGTGCTGAATCTTAATGGCTTCTATTTCATCAGACTCACTTTCTTAAGGGCATTTAATCAATGAGGACAAGTAGTAGGCAGGTTTTTAAATAAATGTGTCACTTTAGGTTAATCCGCAGTACAGTTGAATGTATTTGTTTATGTGATTTTCCAAATATGTTCCTCTGCTGCTCAGCTGAATTGATAATCTGTAAATCAAAACATGTTACAAGTACTTTTAAACTAGCCCTAAAGCAATAACTTCATTTGACCTACTGGTATCTAAACCATCCAGAAGTTTCAGATCCAAGGGTGTTTAATGTCACAGTTTCATATTCAGCAGAGTTTCAAGTAAGCATTTGGTTCAGTGAATCAAACTGGGTTTTGGTCATTGCAGGTTTATAGGAATGTATTTGTGGATCCTTTCCCTTTCCCTTTTCCTTTTCCTTTTCCTTTTCCTTTTCCTTTTCTTATTCTTTGCTTTTGCTTTTGCTTTTTGCTTTTTGCTTTTTGCTTTTCTTTTTTATTTTTTGAAGCACTTTTTTGGGAAAAAGAAAAAACAACTAAGATACTGGGAAAAAACACAAGCATTTGCAATATTTAAGCATTGCCTCTTAGTACTGCTTATTGCTAATTATTTAACAACAAAGACAACCATATGATAAGATAATCTATACAACTTTAAAAACCCTGTTTACTTTTCATAGAATCATAGAATCGTTAAGGTTGGAAAAGACCCTTAAGATCATCGAGTCCAGCTGCTAACCTATCAGTAAAACAGTAAAAACACACAAACGGATAAAAATGGGTTGTATGGATATGTTGATACATTTGTTTGTGCTTGTGCACGTGATAAGCAGCTACCCATGGTTCTGATCTCCTATGTTAACTCCTTGCTAATTAAAACACTGAAATTATTTCTCCCTCCTGCTCAGATATGAAACAAAGATTATCAGAAAATTCATGGGGGAAAAGGGTCATGCATTAGTGTACATTAATCATGTTTAGTTAAGTGTAAAACAAATTTAAATTAGCCAGTTACAACGATACCAATATATATTGGTGCTCAGAGAGAGAAAAACTGACAACCTAGTGGAAAAAATGGCTAGGCCATACGTACCTGAGACTTGTACTAATGTGAAATATTGGCAAAGCTTCTTTGATTTACACTGATATGAACAAGATTATAATCATCCTAACAGCTAGACTGAATGCTATTTGTGTTATTCAGCTCTGAGAACATACACGGCCTGAATGTAGTTAAAACCCCCTTGGCGACCAATGCTGGTTTTACCTGCATAATGACCACAAAGCTGTACTGTAATAGTGTAGCAATTATTTTGTGCTATAATAGAAAACTTTTACCTACAGCCATTTTTTGAAGTCTTTGGTTGAAATACTCTGCAGAATGAACTGTGTGACATTGCAAAGGACATCTGTGATTATGAGACGCTGCTTGTGTTACATAATATAAATCATCTGAGCATGGGCATCCAACCAGAATATGACTTTCCAGTTCATGTGAGGAGTAATTAGATCGGCAAGAGTGCAGCACGTGCAGAGTAGTGAAAGAAAATAAAATGCATCAACAGATGCCATACACAAAACTGAAAATAAGGCTGAGGAGGGCTTACAGGTGCCCTCAGCAATGTGCTTATGATTTTAAGGGTGATTGTCACATGACCTTAGCCTGCCACAATTGCTCAGTTTCCGAGCTATGCAGCACTGGCATTGTAAGTGCTCTTATACATATAATGGGTACTTGCAAATGTATATTCATGTGCCAATTTGTATCAGAGTTTTGCTCTTCTCCATTTAAGACAAATTAAATTTATTCCTGTGCATCTTATTGGTATTATATAATTAGCTTCCTGAGACTGCAATCTATTTTTCTCTCCCACCTTGCAGGAGGCTTTGAAGTCACCAGGTGAAAAACACCTCATTGTTTTAAGAAGGATCTTTAATGTGGATCTGAATACCATGTAAATCAAACCATTCTGTAAACTGTGACTCAACCTCTTTAAACGTATCTCCATGTTAGCTTTAACATCATTATGTCCCATTGTGATGAAAATGGACTTTCTGTATCCTGTGATAATGAAAATAGCCACTTTATGCAGTTTCTGTCTGCAATTATCCAGGCTTTTCTCAGGCTCTAGAGAAATCTAAGCTAATTGCTTTGGGACTTTTGCTACATTTCCATAAATTCTTTGTTAATTTTTCATGAGAAACTGTTATTGCAGTTGGCCTTAAAGTTCCCATTGTATTCAATAATGTAAAGAAGTCATTATGAAAACATAACCAATTCACTAGTGCCTCCATCAAAGCTACACTCTTTTATCTACATGTATTCTCAGGTGAGACTGAATGACTCATCCAAACCCTTCAATGGCTCTTTTTTAATATTTTGATACATGCTTTTCTTCATCTGAGCTTACTCAAAGCAAATCTAAAAGTGGTTCTATGTGGTGCATGACCTTGTCATTATAGGACATGAATTGAGTTTGCTTTATCTGACAGTTGGCTGTGGAATTGCTTTTATACCTACTCATCAAGCCAAAGACAAAGAATTCTGTTTTAAGTGACATTGTAGTAATAAAAATGAGGAACATTTCCAAGGGAACACTTCACAACTTGTGATGTTGTATTTGATTTATTGATTATTTTGAACTCAAAGTCACGATTTCTGTAGACTAGAAACCACAATAAAATATTAATCTGAATCCACTGTAGTGCACTTTGTGCAGATATTCAGTAATACAAACACAGGCTCTACCCTGATGGGTGTTGAGCAGTTCTTATCAGGCTCCTTTTTTTCTTTCCTTACTCAGCTAGAATTCAGTACACTGATGCACATTTTCCTCTGCAACATTCTCTTAAAACACAGTGATTGTGAATGTTAACTGTTATTAACTAGATAATACCCTACAAAACAGTGAGAAAGCTGATTTTGCTTGAAGGGTTCTGGGGTAAGTGCAGTTCTTTGCAGGTTCCTGAAATAACAGCAGCCCTGCGCAGCTGGCTACAGCTGGTCAAGTGTTTTTCAAAAAGAATACTACACAAATTAGAAACCAAGATCTGCCAAAAGCATGGCTAAAGTTTTGTTATTGACTGTGAAAATGTATGTCACTACCTTCTGCAAGCTGCAGAGTAAAAGCTTTGACTGTATTCCGAGGACAAGCTTCTCAATACAAAAATAAGCAGATTTGCATTCATTTTGGAGGCACCATGACAGTTCACACTCACTACACCAGCAGCCTTGATGAGGTCTGTACTTAAACAAAAGAATCAGTGCAGTCCATCAAGATGCAACTTTCAAAGTCCCTGTGCCATATGAAACCTGCTTGGCTCCCCCAGACCCCTGAAAAACATTAATAACAATGAAAGCATCTACCCCATTTTCAAGCTTATTGCGTATTACAGATTTTCACCATTTAGCTCTTTCTGTCGTGATCATAAAATATTGACATCTTTGTAATCAGATACGTGCCACTGCCAGCTCTGAAGCAGTTAATGTAATTTGCAGTGCAAGACAGACTTCCGCAATGATTTTCCCTTGAATATTGCAACAGAAGAAAACATACACTGGTGAGAAACAAAAGAAAATTAAAAGAATCATGGGTGAAAAAATCAACCTGAAAAATCAGGATAAACCAGTGTTTTTCTAGTTACAAAATATTGCTTAGCGGTATGATTTATGGAAAGCACAGGTTTTGATGATATCGATAGTAACCATTATAGGTTAGAATTGAATTATTTAATGAGCTATCTTTCTCTAAGGTTCTCTAATGTCTGATCACTGAAAAAGGCAAGGGATTGTAAGCAAACCTCAGAAATCTCTAAGGTTTGTCTCAGAAACGTGCTCACAAATCCCATTGCTTATCCTAAGCTTTTCTAAACCTCTTTGGTGTGGTAATGAAGCAGAGGATCATTGTATGATTGGAACACTTATTCTCTCGTTGGTAGGTGGTCTAAAATAAAAGAAAACCAATACTGCTTGCGATGTTTATCTTAATCTTAAACAAGTAAAATGCAAAAACCTTAAATTAGTAAAATGTTAGCTATACTTTTTGATTTCTTACCAAAAAGATAGAAGTGTCTTCAGTCTCATGCACAGGTTCAGGTTTTTCACATTTGTTAGTGATTTCCCTGTGCTGGAGTCTATTGATTCAAGACCTGTGCCCTTCCCACACTTCCCAGGAGCTGTGGTGCTTTATTCTCCAAGGAAGCGACTGATGTGAATGGGAATATTGGGAGCATATGGCACCACTCAGGATGTCTGAAGTGGATGGTACGTTGTACTGGAGGGAGATTTACTCTGTTTTAGTTCCCATTGCACGTGCTCCTGAGCAGCACACATTCACAGTCTCTCTGAGACGGCAGTTTTAGCACTGATGCTTTTTGAGGATTTGCTGCTACTGATGCTAATGATGAGACAAGTGAAAGAAGCAGTACAGTAGCTAGTAGGCTGAGATTTTGACTACTAAGAGTCTTAACTATTGGGTTTTTCCTTACTGCAGTGGTAGCAAAAATTAGTTAGTGGTATTGGGAAGGTAAGCTTTCCATGTATACGACTCCAGAAGTGCTTGAACACAGTATGTCTCTACTTTATCCAGAACACTGGATATGTAATTTTTTCCCAAAGGGTACAGCCACTTTCTCCACATTGGTTTTCTTCCACACAAAATTGGGTTTGCTTTAAAACATAGAAATGATTGAAAGCCCTGCTGTCATCCCAAAAGTCTACACCTGTTGGAAGACTAGTGTTTTTAACAGCTGCTCCACCTTTCTTGTCACTGTTTTCCCTCCAACAGCTGCTCCAAGCAGCAAATCCAGCCCTGTGTGTTCAGAGTGGCCCAAGGAGGGAAAAATGGATCCACTGGCATGAGTGGGGGGGTGTTTCTCAATTCATAATGAATGTGAAAGGCAGGAAAGTGCAATTATGTTTTTCCCTGTAGTTGCTAAGTGGATCTGAGGAGACAGGATGTTATCTGGGATTGGGTTAAACAGGGTATTAACTGAGAGGAGTGGAGCAAAGATTAGTGGAACAGACACGGGACATGAAATCCTGGAAGCTAAGAGATCCAAATAGGAAAGGAGATATAAACACCTGTGCTTGCATGAATATGTGTGCACATCTGTCTGCTCAAGTAGGATTGAGGTGGGAGCCAAAGGAAACAAGAGAAAGAGGAGAAGAAAGGTGCAAATGCAAGTCTTTTTGCTTAAGAGACCAGCAACAGCCAATGTTTCTTGTACAAACACTGCTGCAGTAATGCAGGAAAACAGACTTTGAACTTCTGGAGACTAATTGAATGATTTGGCTGTGCTTCCCTAAGCCAGTCATTCTGCTTTGTTTGTACATGATAATCGCAACAGGCTTTACACATAGTACCTTTACTGGTAAAGAAAATTTCACTTGGGTAAATTCAGTCCAGCAGGCCAGGAGGCCAGGTTTACAGTATCTACTTCATACAAAGGCTAGGTAATACCTTCTTTTGTAGCTGGGTCTTGATGATGTTTTCTTTTACATGTCAGTTACTTTCTAGCTCTTCGGTGTTTTGTTGCTCTGATATTGCCTGAACCACAATAGCGAATGAATTGATTACACGAGCTAGTGAATATGGCTTGGTTCTTTTCCTTTTTCCTTGCTTCAGTATCTGCTAAATAGGTGAGAGAAAGCCAGCTGCCTGAACTATTCAGGAAAAACACAAACAAGAGCAAAAACGTACATTAAAGTAGGCTTGGGTTTTTCCAGAGCCCTTAGTGTTTAGTTTCAGTCTACCAGACAATAAAGACGATTATTTAGGGAAAATACATACGCAAGGAATGCATAAAATTTTCTCTGAATTGTTATCTGGCTATGAGACTAATCACCAAAAGCAATGCAAAAAAAAAAATCCCTTTCATTCTTACAACAGGCATCCTTTTCCTATTAGCTGAGTGTATGAAAAAATCCCTCAAAATACATACATAGAGTACCAATTTCCGTACAAGTAAGTGCCGTCCAGCACTATCATGTTCCAAGTAGCTCTGCTGTGAAGACAATTGCTCATTGAAAGCTGTTGGGAAGAAAAAGTTCACATGCTTTCAAAAAAGAAAGGGAAAAAAAAGAAAAAAACGCCAACCAAAACAAAAAAGAAACACCTGCAAACTTTTGACTGTTAACGTCCATTATGCAGTACGTTGCTTTTTACTTCAGTGAAGGATCTCACAGAAATGTTACAATAACGATGAAAAACACATTGCTTTACATGATGCTTCATTTGTGAATTCCCTGTGGCTAGTGCATTTCTTTCCCAAACTGAAAGAAATGAAGTGTCATGTGTATCAGCTTGTTCTTCATTGCTCACATTCCTCTTTGTGTTTTTCAGTACAAGAATGCAAGAATGGTACTTTACTTAAAGATACTGCATTATGTTGAACAGAGAGTATTGTCATTATTTAGCAGCTATGGTAGACTGTGGATGCAGTCCTGTTGATTTTATTAAAGAGGCTGTCAGGATCTATAATTCACACATCATTAACCGCTTCATTAAGACTACAGCAGCTCTGTGAGCCCTAAACTTGTAGCAGTTTCAAGACAATTCAAGTAAATGCTCACTGGCTGAGACATGCAGGCATCTCCAGTGACTTGTTCACTGGATAGTTAAAAGCCATTACTGTTTTTTAGGAAATATTTTTTTCAACTATAAGCATAAATGCATAAAACCTGTTCACTTAGAATTGATTTAAGTTAAAAGCATTACTTTGCAATGAGGTGTGCACTCTCACATCATCAATCAAAAAAAAGGCAATAACATACCGAAATGTACAGTCATTTAAGTATTTTCATATGGTTTAGGTTTTCTTTACTGGAATATGAAGCAGTCTGTGTGCTGAAACAATGGGAAGCAGAAGTCTAACAGACATGAGCAATGTGAATCATATTTATTTAAGAATTTAGAATTAATGGACCATTAATTATATAGAGAAATTTTTTATTTTCCTATTGTTTTCGCCAGGTCCTTCTATACTAACATTCTACTATACCCACGCCCTTGTGCTTACTTTCCTTTCCTCTCTTTCAGTAGACACCTCCTTCCCTCTCTCCCTGCTTCTTTTGTTAGAGATACCAACTCAGACATAAACACATAGCATGGATTTTGAGCTGTGCTTTGGAGCCTGATAGACTTGAGCAGATTTGGAAAGAAGCAAAAAGATTTGCACTTCCACCAATTATGCAGAGCCAACTGTGGAAGCCTCCTGGGTGGGATGCATGTGCAGCCCTCATAGCACCACCCAGCTCTTCCCCTCTCTTTTCCCTGACCTTTTTGCCTTCTTCCATTGCTCCCTCATTGTATGGTCACCACCATTCATGCACCCCCTGGGGTGCAGAAGCAGGGAATATATCCAGTGGCCAGGCGCTGCTGGCTTTGACTGAGCCACCCTTGATGCCTCCTCCAGCAGAGCTCTTTGACACCAGGACACTGCTCATATTCTGCAAATGCATGTCTGCCAATGGGGATGGAGCTCTCCTTCTGTTGCCAGCAACCACAAATTTCCAGCCGTCCCCTCCTCAGGAACTGCAAGCACAGCTAGCTGGAAGAGAGCCACCAGCAATCCCTCCTTCCATGCAAGAAGACTTTGGGCACTTTGCTCCATGGGGGCTGCTGTGAAGATCCTGCCCATCCACCCCAGAGGCTGCCAGCCTCCTCCCAAGGTGCTCCTTATGCAGAGCACGTTGGTCCCTCGGGATACCTCAGCAGCTCAGCCCCATGGTCATCCCTGGAGCTGCCCTGGCAGAGGGCCACAAGGCTGTGAGGCAGTCACTGGGCTGGGGCTGGAGGACCAGGCACTGTGGCTGCTCACCACCATCGACACTTCAAGCCTAGGTGTTCTGATGGGTCCATAGCAGCACTTCTGGGGCCCAGCATCTTGTACTGGGGCTCTCCAGCAGGAGAAGCCTGGCACCCCTAAAACACTGCTCAGCCCAACCTACACATAATCCCTAACAGATAGAAAACCAAAATCTACTTTTTTTTCAAAAAACAAGCAAAAGTTATGCTGAGGGCTGTTAAGGGCTGGCAGCCTTGTGTGGGTCTCAGCCTACTGCTAGTGTTAGGATTAGGGTCAAGAGAAGAGCAAGGCCAAAGCTACAGTAAGAGTGGGACTGTAAAGGGGTTGCCAAGGGCAAGGGAAACCAAGGGCTGCCTGGCTGTCACACTCTTCACAGGTTTTTATCTTGCATTTTTTGAAGGCTGCTAAATAAAATAAATAGCATGGTATTATATTCATTGTTATCAGCCCAGGAGCACTATGCGAAACATAATTGATTGATGTTACCCCAAAAGTCCATTTGAATTTTGCTAACTTAATTCCTTGCAGCTTTACTGACAATTTAAATAGTATAGTTGTTGCCATAAAGTAAATCTCTAGGTAAATGAACTGTCAGCAAACATATTGTACCTTTCTTGGAGCTAGTATGTGAATATCTGTATTGACATTTTTGTAGCAAAATAAGTCAAATTTTTATTTTCAGAATTTTTTTTCTTCTCTGCCTTTACCAAGAGAGACGTGCAGATAGATTTCTCCAGTCACAGTAGATTCTTTCAAGGTTAAATCCCATGTCTTCAGGGGAATGTATTATCCTCTCTGTGAGATGTCAATGTTTCTAAGAATGGTCTAATCAGGAAAAAAAAGTCTTTTACCAACAGCACAATGCTGGCAACCATTTTTGCTGGGGGAGAGTGGTTGCATAATGGTCACCACTCACAACAGGCTTATAATTTATTGGGATGTCTGGGCTGTAAAACTCTGGCTAGGGTTGAGATTATTCTTTCTATGTTTTGATGTATTAATGGTTCCTGAGAAATAAGATCAGCTATGGTTTTCCACCCTTTGTTTTTAGTGCCATTCAAAAGTGGCAAATGCTATAGGACAAAGCTGGCTTTTGTAAAAGGGGACTGAATGAGGAGGTCCATGTTTTTTCCCTGTAATTACCACTGGTGAGTATAGGTGCTCTCAACAGCAAGAGCACTGGTTGTTGGGAGCTGGTGGATTTTGTACAAACTGGAAGGTTAGCCACTGTGTGAACAATTAGAGGCCTATATTTTTCACCATGTGACCTTGCACTGACCTCAGCCTTGAGGTATAAACTTCTTTGTGAGAGGTAAAACATGACTGCCTTCCTGTCTGTCCAGAACAGATGGCCTAGGACATGTAGTAAATTCAGTGTGCCCAAGGCCATTCTCTAGCAATTAGGCCAACCTACACAGAACAGTGCACATCCTTCTCTTTAAATTAACCTAATGTTCAAAACAAGGCAGCCGAATCCAAACCTGCAACTTCAGTACAGTTGTGGCCCACACCCAGCAGATGGTATCGACCAAAACTGGGCTGAGGCAGCCCTGGCACTGTGTCAGTATGGATGGGTGAGTCTAGTGCCCAGTGTTCCCCACCTATTTTCAATTTAACAGAATAGAAATAGCAGGGGGCTTCTTCTGGTACTCCTTACTCTTTCTGGAGGGTAAATCTATTCATTCCATGTTCATTTAACTTAGAAAATTTGAAGGAAATACAAGCAGCTGCCTCTTAAAGGAAGGTCAATAGTCACCACAGAAGCATCTGAGCAAATCATATTCATACATTTTCCTAGCTCAACTAGCATATTCCTTACACAGCCTCATCCTTTCCCTGCAACTTGTATTTGTTCTTAAGCTTAAAAAAGATGAGGAAAAACCAATCAGCCTATATATTTCTAGCTGACCTGATTGTGTAGAGGGCTGTTTATGTCCAGAGCCAAGATGAAAGAGGATTGTAACTATGGTAAAACCATGAGCACTGAATGCTACAGAAAGTTAGCAAGGCTTAATTAATTAGTCCCACAAGATACCATTGGGCAAGTCAACAGTAAAATATTTTTTCTAAGAGATCATCCAACTTTGCAAGAGCTGAAAAACCCAGCTATCTGTGATTATCCACTGCAAACAAAAAACCATGGAACTCAGCATGAGAAAATCTTTGTGACAGATAATTGAAAAAAAAAAAAAAAAAAGACAGATTGAAAAATAACTGGAAAAACCCAGAAATGTTTTTCCAATAGGTGTGTAAAGTGGAACTGCTCTATCTGTCCCATGCAATTCCAGAAACCTGCAGATATAACAAAATGATACTTGTGAAAGCAGCAAGTACATCTGTAGTGTTCTCATTAATATTCCTCCCAGTGACAGCAGATCATCATCATTTATTGTACTAAAGCAACCATGGTCTGTTCTTAAGCCACACAAAGCTAAAAAGCCTTCTTAGGAATATCTAGATATCATCACAACCTTTTTAATTTAAAAAAAAAAAAAAGATACTTGATGCCAGCTAGATCTCAACATGAATTGTTAGCTTCCAGAGCTCATACCTTACCAATGCTTCACAAATCAGCTACAGATGATGTCCTAGATGACCAGTATTTTGGGCTACATGAGCTTTTGGTAGGACCTCATAGGACAGTCCTTAACAGTCTGCTTTTCTGATGAGCAATGTAAATCTCCCTTGCTAGAACCTTATTCCTTTGCTTCTCAGCCTATCCACCATAGCCAGGAAGTAAAGTTACTTTTTTTTTTTTTTTTTTTTTCCCCCTCGTTTATCCTGATTTGAGACTTTCACCTTTGATCAGATTCTTCTCAAAACTGAAATCCCTCATTTCTTACCATTCTCATTCTTCAGACTCACTCTACTCGGTCCACATCTTGAATTGTACTGGCCAAAAGACAGATAGGACATGGACCTGACTTCTTCCCATTGCTCAGTAGAGAGGGTTTGTTAGTTCATATGTTACAGACTACACTGTTTCATATCCCAGCATGATGTACCGATGCTTCCACAATAGCATGGCATTGTTGACATTGTTCACCTTGATCCACGGTAAACCCCTACAGAGTCACCACCTAACCACTACTTGCACAATTTATCTTCCTTACTTATGCACCATTTTGCATATCTTTTACACTGCTCTTTTCCAGTTTGTGAAGATTAATTAGCCCCCTAGCCACATCCATTTACACACTTCCAGCCCATTCCAGTTTGGTAGGAACCATATATTTTAAAAGTGTATCATCTACTCTATTTCATTATGTAAGTTATTGACTAGTGTATTGAAGAGGGGCCTCAGAGCAGCTGAATGAGAATCCCCTCTCAATACCCACTCTAAGTTTGACCAAGGAGTGTTGACAGCTATTCTCCAAACACAGTGTACCAGTCACATTTGTTCCTACTTCACAGCAGCTTAATCAACACCGCACCTCCCTCACTTGTATTTGGGAACATTCTGTAATACACAGTCAAAGTCATACTGAAGTCAAGATAGGTAACATCTGGTGTTATTCTCTTAAAGTTCTATCAGACAAGAAAATTCAGTTGTTTTGTCTTGATGTGTTCTTGTTTTGTTGACAGTTACTCAACTCCTTGTTCCAAGTGATTACAAAGAGTTTGCTTTATCATTTGCTGTAGTATTATGCTGTGAATCTGAAGATAAGTTAGCCTCATAGCTTCAGCTAAGAAGCTGCACTAACTCTGGCTTCCCATTTTCCCCCCCTTGCAAAGCTGATGGAATTATTTCTACACTGTGACACACAAAACAAATCCAACTGGTCCAACTGCTTCGGCAAAGAATCACTTTTTGCACACTTAGACAGACACACTCTAAAAACTCAGAGGTTTTTAAGCACCTTGTGGCAGTCAGCTGTTTCAAGCCAATGATTTCAACCCTAGGCAGTTTACTCACCTCTGCTCTCACAGCAAGTTTTGCATATGATCTCTGAAACATCATAACTTTCAAGTCCAAGGCTTGGGAAGGAAACAAAAATCGGCAACTGATGATAAAAGAAATAGATAAAAGCCTATCAGCAACTAAATAGAAGTTTCGGGGCATAAACACTTTCTCCCATAAGGCCAGCTTTTCATGCTTCTTCTAACTGCAGAATGACAGTAAACAGCTCCCCAACAAAAAGTTAAAACACCTGCTAAGTTTCAAGGTGGAGCTTGACTATGGCTTCAGTTTCATTACTGCTTCAAATAGTGCTGTGATACTCACCAGATGCTGATGTACATTAAAATATTAGCTAAGTAGATATCAAAATCTCTCATCAAAATCCTAGAACAACTCTACGAGTTGTAAAATTCAATTGCATATGGGGTCCTTTTGGCTGTGTGGAAAGCTGAGTCCCAAAGCAGTCTCATTTTCATATTTATCATGGATTTCACATTCATCATGTGTCATGCATTCTTCAGGTACCTTATATTTGAGGAAGGTATAGCACTTGGTAAAGCACTACTTGAACTCTAGATCTAGGGTAACCTGAAAAAGACACAAGATCACAAGATCTGCAATAAACCCTCTGCCACAGGTGCTTTGTAAAATACCCGTCCAAGAGCAGCATGATAATAGGAGTCCAAATGATTGATCAACGGATTTTTCAGTCATTTCTCAAAAAAAGAGCCTTCTCATTCTAACTGTATATTTGTCATTAATAGTTACAACCAACAGTTGTAATCACACGGACATATATAGATGAAATTCGCCAGAGTGCTTGTGAAAGTTGGGATCAAAGACAACCGCAATTAAAGTATACATTCCCAACATCAGGTACCATGCACTGCTGTTTTTCTGGGATCTGGCCCAGATTTCTGACCTAGTTCTGGGGCCCTGCAGCATACACCAAACTTGTGTACGTGGCCAGGATGTAGGTAATACATAGAACATGCACACCAAGCAAAGCATTTCTCACGGGTGGCACTGTGCAAACACGAGCCCTTACATGCACACAAGCTTGAACAGCCTAGTGACCTTTTCTTGTAGGTTGATAGCCTTTATCTTTTGAACCCTTGTTATTGTTTTTAGGCTTAAGGTTAATTGAACAGAGCAAAACTTTATTTACAGATATGCAGGTTTTAAAGAAATGAAAAATGGCAGTGCCTTGAAAAGTGCCTTTTCTCTCATGGAAGTAATGTGAGGACAACTAATTCAAGATGATAATGTTAATGGAAGTTGACAAAGTGGTTTGAGTAGACAGTTGTATGGATTTATCAAGTGAAGCATGCATCTTAAATGTATTAGAAAATTATCATCTCACACTGATTAAGAATGTAACATTTCTTTTCATTGAGATGTGCATTACATCTCAGAGGCTGTAATGTGTCTTGCAAATGGCTTCAGTATTTCACAGACAAGTTATGTTTCTCACTTCTACATATTCTGTCACTAAGTGAATAGAGGTGCTAGAAAACTCCACTCAAAAAAAAAGTTCACTGGTTTTCCATCCAAAACAGCTTTTTCATTACAAACCAACCTTTCTGCAAGGGCTTTAATCCATTTTGAGATGCTTCTCTTGTATTGCCTCAGCAAGCTATGACATAGTTAGAATGACATGAGGAAACTTCAGCCCTGTGAACACTTGCCCATGAGAGACATGTAATCCCTGGCAGTAGTGCTTAATCACATTCCTCAGTCAGGTGTCAAACAGAGCAAAGGCACAAACACACAAGCAAGTTTTGTTTAGAGGACCTCAAAAAACCAGCCAAGTGGCAAATCTGGACATCTGTGCTAGACTGCGGCTGTCCTGTTTTTTCAGTCTAATCTGTCAAGATAACGATTTCCCCATTCTCTTAAACAAACACAGACTTCCTTGTTTAAACACTGCAACAGTTCTAACAGAGCACAGGTTTTAATCATTCTCTGCTAAGTACACTAGCAAGAGACTCAGAAAAGAAGTAAAACATCTTAAATGTAAGCTGCTGATTTTGCTGTGTGCAAAAGAGCAGAGCATACGACCCTCAGATTTCAGATGGACTGTAAACAGTGGGCTTGTAAGAAAAAAGTGTTACTCAGAAAGAGATGGGCTCTTTTTTTGGCCCCTTAATTCAAAGAGGTCAAACTAAATTCAATTCCATTCTGAAAGATTAATTATAATAATTAATGAGGAGGTGTCACTTTTCCTATAGGGTATTCTTTCCTACAGATTCTCTCTGCTACTCAGATTATAATAATGTAGCAGTAGTAAAAGCTTTTCCATGAGCAATATAATAATAAAATGTGATGAATGTTGAACATGAGTCTGTAGGTAGCCTCTGCTTTTATTACCAAAAACTAGGAAGATATGCCTCTCATAGAAAGACTGTTAAATACAGACAAACATATAAATTCAATTAAAATCAGTTTCATCAATTTTTTATTAATATTGACTTACTGTTTTATTCTCCTCAGTTTTTTCCCCCTCCTTTTCTTTTCTATTAGTTCTGATGCATTCCATTCACTTCTGTATTATTTATCTTAGATTTTTGATTGTTCTGCCTGTTGTTCTCTTACCTTTCTCTTCTGTATCTCTTTGTTCTTTTTCTCTCTTACAGGAGCATTTCTTCTCCACTTGTTCTTTATTGCTTTTATGCCCAGCACCCTTTACTGACCCACTCACTTTCTCTCTCCTTCTCCTATGATCTTTCTCTTATTTTCTTTTCGTCTGTTTCTTTTCATTGCATTGTACTATTTCTTTCTTGCTCTTCTCTACCACATTCGTCCTTCTTTATTCTTTATCCCCAAAGTCTCCTTTTTCTTGCCATTGAATCCCTCCCTTTACCTCTTCCTCTTTATGGGATTTTTCCACATCCTAATCTTCCATCTTTTCCTGTCCAACATATGGTGTCTCCTACATCCTCATTCCTCATGAGGTCTCCTGCTCCAGAGGTTCTATTTCCATTGACAGAAATGCTACTCTCCCATCTTGCTCTTTCACCTCTTGCTTTATTTACACTACAGCACTGGCTGAGTCTTGCCACATGCTTGGGAGTCAGTCTACCCAGGGTTTGGAACCTGTGTTTTCCCACACAAACGATCCCAATTATTTTCTACCTGCAAGCCACCTGGATGTATTGTGGTTGTGTATTCTTTGTTGGGACCTTCCTTCTCCCTTGGGATGAGGGTCTTGGCCAGGTCAGTGCAGAAGCTCCCCATCACGAAGTTTCCTTGGTAGATCACAGAGACTTCCAAGAGCTCCTCTTGCATGGCACTCTGGTCAAAAGTGTTTCTTCTTGGAAACCACCATTAAAGAACACACAAGGTCTGCAGAGGACTTTTTAAAACACTTTATTCTTGGATGGTACAGGAACCACATAGATCCATGCACAAACAAGAACACCTACGTATGTCCCTCAACCAGAGTTTATCCTCCCTTCCTCAGTGGTTCTGAAGGTTCAATCTATGATTGCAGCAGCTATACTCCTTTCCTCTTCTTTATTACTCTCCTCTTTTCAAAGGCCAGCTCAACAGTGAAGTAGGGAGAGAAAGAAGGTAGGTCTGGAGAAACTTTGCTTCTGGTAAAACATTGCTCACCCCTGTCAAGTTACTCACCGCTTTTGCACCCTCGTCAAATTGCTCATATCCAGCTCTCAAAGAAAGACTAAGACAACTGGCTTCCATTAGTTTAGTCTAACTGCTCTTGGCAAAGGCAGTTAACAAAATATCTCCTTTCACCTCTTACATTTCAGATAAAAAGATTTAGGCGCCTGGTTTTATAGCACCCGCGGGATGAAACAATCCAGAAGAAAAGTGTAACGGACATTGAGTCTGAAATACAGTGTGTTTTGACAAAATGAGATGCAGCCAAACCATCATGTTTTCTTGCACAGTGATGTATAGACTTTACTTCATCAGTATCGTATAGTCACTGGAACTCTTATGTGCCCCAGTGATAAAGCGACTCTGAATAGTGCCCATATCCAAAATTGCATTCAGAAAGAAGGAGTAAATCATGAGCAGCTGAGATCCAGAAAAAGCCAGAAGGTGCGCATGAAAGTCCTAGCAGGCATAAAGTCTCAGATGCTTGGAAACTGGAATCAAAAGTCTGCAAATGCACCTAGAAAGTATCCCAGGAGTAGGGAAATACTAGCATGGCCACATGAGGCAGAAGTGAAAAAACAGCCCTGAGCAGACTAATTAAAAAAAAAAAAAAAAAAAGAAGCAAAACCTGGCTAGGGCCTGTGCCCCAGGTTCTGGTTGACTCCACGGGTGAGTCCCCCTCATACTGTGCTCATCAAGCCCAAACTGCATTTTGCTAAAGAGAGTTCATTAAAGTGCCAAGTGCAGAACAGTTGGTTGTCCATAGTGTCCACCTAAAAATAGTGATTTCAAAGCTTTGCAAAGTTTTCGAGCAGTATTTACAGAGAAATCCCCCTGTTGCTGCAGGGTGTGACCATCCTTAGAAAATCTTTTAACACAGAACTTATTTAAAGATAGATTTTAGAAACTTCTAAAATTGTACTGTACTCCTCTGTTCTTACAAAGATATGTCCATCTTTGGGTCTTCTATACATGATATCATTTCAGTACTGTGATAAATAGGTTGCATCTTTCAAATTTATGAGGTCTGTTTTCAAAGATTTCTTCTGTCTACTTTATTGAAGTCATCCACCAAAACTATAGATCATTGCTGTGTGGAGTCTTCCACTTAGTGTTAGAAAGTTCTGCAGAGGGCTTTTATGTTTATGTGACGTTATGGTGCCTTCCATCAGTTCTGAAAAGAAGATTAGCAAATTCATGGAAGGATCATGAATTAGAGACACAACATTCAGATTTCGTTCCATATGTTCCTTCCAAACCTGCCCTACGAGGGGGTCAGCTAAACAATTTCATAATCCATCAAACATTTGAACATTCTGCAGTTGTTAGTCACCTGGAGAAATTTACAGCTTGGGAAAAAGGGCATAGTTCTGACATGAATTAAAATACTAGTGAAGGCTGAGGTTACGAAGTTAAAGGATTTTCTCACAAAAGGAATATTGTCCTGAAGGTTTAAATGTCAGAAGTTATTGTGGGAAAATACCATCTCACTCAGTGAAAAAAAATTAGGTTTTCATAGAACTAGCTGCAAAGAACATGGAATAAGGAATCTAGAGGAAGAGAGGGTGGATGCTGTGAAAGTCCAGATCTGAGGCACCAGAATGGAACAAGTGACTAGAAAGAAGCAAGCTGAGAATGGAGAAATAAGGCTCTGTCAGACATGGCATACGAGTCTTACTGTCCAGATTTCAGGCTGATGTCAAGTCTAGGATAAAATTTGGCCTGATGTAGCCCAGGACTGGCCTGCCTTGCTGCCAAGGCACACTGGTAGCTCATGCTTACCTTGGTGCTCACCAGGAACCCCAGAGCCCTTTCAGTCAGACCCCAGCCTGTGCTTTTGCTTTTGATTGCTACGTCCCAGGAGCAGGAATTCACATTTATCTTTGTTAAAACTCGTACAATCCTTTACGACCCAATCTTTCAGCCTTTCAATGTCTCTCTATAAGATGGCTATTCCTTCCTGTGATGCACAGCTCCTCCCATTTTGGCGTCATACACGAACTTGGAGCAGGTGCCTTCAGTCCTATCATCTGGCTCAGTTACAAGGATATTGAGTGCCATGAGTCCCAGTATTCACCCTGAGGATCCCTGCTTGTGAGTGGCAGACAGTTTGACTTTGAGCCATTGACCACCACCAGTCCGTTCAGACAGTTTTCCATACATCTTGTGGTCCATGCGTCCAGTCCGTATCTTAATGGCGTGTCAGCAAGGATGCTGTGGGAGGCTGTGTCAAACACCCTGCTAAAATAAAGATAAGCGATGTCCTCAGCTCTCGGCTCACCACTGAGCAAGTTGTTTCACCATAGAAAGTGTGCAGATTGGTCATGCACCATTTACCCTTGGTAAACCTGTGTTGGCTTTCCCCAGTCACATTCTTGTCCTTCACCTGCCTGGATACAACAAACTTACATGAGGACCTGTACCACAATTTTCCCAGGGACAGTAGTAAAGCTTGTAACATCCTGAAACTTTGTCTGCTTTGATCTAATTGTGTTTTCCTTTAACTGTTTTCAGTTTAACACCATATATATTGGAAGGAGACAAAGGAGGTGCCTCAAAACTTTGTGTATAGCACTTAAGGACAGGCCATGCAAAATGACATAGTTGAGGTAGATGCTGCTCTAACTCATTTAGTCTCTAAGAAGCTCTTCAGAGGTTGTGTAGTGTAGCTCATGGAACACTGGAGAGCTACAGAGGAAAAAGAAAAGAAAAATCCTATCTAAACTGTGAAGAATGTCTTCAGTACGTATGTCAGGGCAAGCACCAATAATGGTACCTCTTCCCTTTTCCCAGTGACACAATATGTGTCCAGTACTGTATTGCCCATGTACACATGAATAGAGAATCTGAGCATGGTGAGGTCCTGTGTGCCTGTAATGTCAGTGCCTTCACTAACCTGCCCTCTAAGGAGAAATTAAGCATATAATTTGGGGGTTTTATTTGTGAATATGTGTGTGTTTATTTGTGAAGGCCAGGATGTTTTGACTTGCACCTTAAGATCTCTGTTGAGGAGCTGAATCTTTTGTCTGAACACCCTAAAAGCCCAGAAGGTAGGATTAATATTTGTTTGACAAATTCAATAGAATAGATATCTGGATGTATTTCTTATAAGGCAACACAAAAGAGATCTTACAAAATAACAAAACCTTACTTTGAATATTTGCTAAGAGAAGAAATAGCTCTTGTAGAATAATATAATAAAGTTGTTGCTAATATATCTCTACCATAGTATATCCCTGCCTTTACTTTTAAGCAAGGTAATTTCATCTTTTACACTGTACAGATAGCACAGAACATCACAGAAGGGCTGCATTCTTTTTCAGAAGGATGTGAATATTAGCTATTCAACAGCGAGGCAGATTCAAGACCCATGTTGGAACAATCAATATAGTTTTATGAATACTTAGTTTATTAGTGTCATAAATAATTAATTCAATCCAGGTAGACTCCTTTAAAAAGCAATTTACTAAGCTGTCCAACAATACAGCAACAAAATACCAGGAATACACTTTGCTAAGAGGCATAATTTTTAAAAAGGATTCATTATTAGATTAAAAATATGATAAATACTTTTCTTCTGAACCTGCCATTCGATTGCAGCACTGTCTTCACAAAATTTCACAACTATGTAAGGCAAAAGGACAAAAAAAAGATGTTGTTTTAATAATAAAGATTAAAAAAATGTAACATAATGTAAGAGATATTTCCCATCTAAAGGAGGTGGTAAATGAATATATTACTTACTTCAGAATGATTTAAATATTGCTTAATAATTAATGCACTGCTGTGCTAACGTGGCATTATACAGAAGAACTAATTCAAAGGCAATTAGTAGAATTAAATGAAAGTTTTGCTTTGGGGATTTTTATTATTTAGAAGCTATTTTTTATCATTAATTTAAACTCAATAGCTTACACTTAAGCTTAGGTGGCTGTGGCTTTCTCCTACATACAGACTGTGGCAGAGATGCATATTCTCAAGCCAGTCAGTTTTTGCAGGTCAGAGACAGCAATGGCAGAACAGCTCCCTGTATTCAAGATGCCCCATGGGTGTGCAAACATTTTTAGCCCTACTACCTCCTCACTATTGTAGCTAAGATATAAGGGAAGAATGCAGTGTCCCAGCTTTGTCTTGCACTTCAGTCCCACAGAAAGGCAAAGGTTAAGAATGAAGAAAATTAGGCAGACAGCCCTGTGTGGCCCAGAGAAAGACATGCTATTCTGAGGGGGCCAACTCTCCTTACATAAATGGGAGAAAGCTCTATGAATGAGATCATTTTGACTTCCTTTGCTCACATGCTAATGTGGGCTTTCTTTCCTTTAGTTAAAGCAGGTCAGCCATGCAGCAAGGTTCAGCGCTGCATTGTGAACCGTTTCCGAACCCCCGGTGTCTGGGCTGTGACTCGGTCTGAAGGACGTGACTTGCGCGGGCTTTTCCCCTGCTGCAGCCACAGTGAGCGGGTCCAGCGTCCCCAGAGCCCACCGCCCTGCTTCCGGCAGGATCCCCACAGCAAAGCCCTCAACAGTCCGCATGCCCAGAAGTGCCAGGGGAAGCAGGCTGGATTTTAGACCACCTTTCAGGGGTTTAATAAAATAGGAGTTGTGTACGCCCAGCCCTCATCAATAGGACATTAAATTTTAATGGGGGGGAGCTCCCCGACATTTAGGAGTGCCAGTGATCACACACTAGTCACAGTGATAAACTATTAGACAGACACTCTTTCTGCTGCTGTTTGTTCAGTGGCTTTTTTTAATCCTTGGATTACTTTGCCCTCAAATTCTTTCACAGTTTGCTCACTGAATTATGTTCACTCCAGAGAAGTGAATCCAGTTTCTTCTGTTCCCACAGTAATGATCAATTCAAGCTGAAGTGAGAGGGTCAAATTTAGAGGCAAGTAAATGGTGGTGCAAATTTCTCATTAGCAAATCAATGCAAATCTGTGAAATTCAGTGTCATTGAACCACAGTCAGCCCTGCTTTAAGTGAAAACAAATTCCATTAATTTCTGTGGGAATAGCATGGTTTTTACTCTGTGTTTGATCCATTGGGCCAAATCACCTCTATACCCTTGACATCACTGTGAATTTGAATTAATTGGGGAGGCCAGCCTCTCTGACACAGCGAATGTAAATCTGTCCAATTCACCTGCTGAGAGAGAATGGAGCTGAAGTAGCAAAAAAAAAAAAAAAGAGACAGAACAACAAAATAAACTTGGCCACCATAACATTTTTATCATCCCCTTGAACCTCGCTGGTGGTGGTAGCTTCTACCTTCTCAAAATATGCAATGCATTAACAGATTCATACACTTCATGGTCGCGATGAGCAGATGGCCGTGAGGTGGGAGATCAGTGCTGCCATGCATACAAAGAAGACCCCATCCCTGCTGCCCCAAAGCCCACCCTTGGTTGACACTGCCCCAGACCAAGTGATGCTGCTGGGGGAAGGAAAGCGGCAGGACCTCTCTGGAGTACTGGCTAAATACGTGCTGAAAGGCAGTAGACTATCTTACGCATATTAAAGTCTTGTAAAACAGATTAGAAATAGTGATGAATGAGGAGAACCCAACACAGACCCAAAACCTGTAAGATGTCCTTGAACCAACTGAAGAGTCACCCCACAGCTCTCCATCAGCACCTGCTGCCTGCTCTCCTTCCCAGTAGCTCACAGTACCTGGCATACCAGGGAGGGTGGTTTATCTCATTGCGCTGATGAGAATGATGCAATTTATTGCTTCCGGCGCAAGAAGGGAAACCTGCCACAGGTGTTGGCCAGTCCTAGCGTGCACTCTGGACCAGCAGTGAACAGCAGCTCACCAGTTCTACATCCACAGTCTCTGCATGTGCTGATAGGACTCCTTAATCCTCACTAGTTTATTTGAAAAATCGCCTTTAACCAGGGTTCTGCACTTATGGAGAAGTTAGCAAATTATTTTACTTATGCCTTTGAAAAGATAACATGCATTTAACTGTTTGAAAATCCGTAATATAGTTGTACCTATATACGTTCATGTATATAGACATATATACCTATACATGTAAAATTTTAAAAGTAGACTTACATATAATATGTCACAGATTAGACATAAGAAAAACAGCAAGGGAAAGAATTACACCTTCCTGTGAAATTAGGTCTAACTATAAGCTTTTTAATGAGCTTTTAGTCATTTAAAGTTTGCATCAGATCCAATTTTCTCCTCTTTTTCAAAAGACACTTTACTGATGCTCTATCATATTACAAACCCACTGTAAGAGACTTAAATTTTTATTAAATGTATGCATTATTCAGGTTAGGTCACATTCCCCAGTAATGCGGTGAAGAACAGCCGTGGCTGCTCTATTTTTATTGTTTATTTTTCACATTGTCCAGATTTCCTTGATATTGTTTTGCTTTTTAGCACTCTTACCTCTGAAAGCCAAGATGAAGCATTATACCAGAGTCTTATTATTATTTCTGAAAAATATATGAACAAAGGCATAAGCAAAGTGTAAGCAGTTTGGAAAAAAATACTATATTCAACAATGGAAATATTTAATGGATCAGATTCTTTTTTGTTCCCTTTAGGCAGAACTGTTTCTTCCCCACACACTCTTGCAGTTAATACTAATACACTTTTAAATGAGATTTGTGGGTACTTAGCTCTGTGTACTTGCCTGCACAAGAGCCTTACAGAACTCCTATAATTGCTAAAATGAATTTGCGAACAAGCCAAAACAGATGATAGCACCTTCAGGTGCTGAACTCCATGTCAAACACAAGAGGACTCACCCAAGAGATATGAATGTGTTCAGGCAGACCGTGTTGCCTGGAGTTAGCACTAGGGTCTGAGTGGCTGTCATGTATCTGTCTGCAAGAAAAGCTGGAGCTTGGCTTGCAGTCTGCAATGCTGTTCCTCATCTGACACTCACTTAACACACCTTTTGGAAATGGTAGAGAATTGCAATAAATTTCAGGACTGAAGATGCGAGGACACACAGCCTGGATTAAAATTCTTGGCTCTGACTGTTTTAAATTTCCGATATGGATTGCAATCTGAGCAGACAGTCGATGTTGGATTTGCTTTGGTCAGAGTCTCATGTGAGCTGCCAACTGTATTTCCTATCAAAAATAGCAGGAATTTTATTAAAGCAGCTGTTCTGGAGAGATTTTTTGCTGTTCTCCAGACTGATTTCAGCTGATTTGCCTTTATCTACCTCACACCATACTCAAACTCTGGGAAATGTACTTCAGTGTGCTCTGTGGAGCAACTGAGAGATGAATTTGTGTATCACCAGAGGACTGAAAAGACTCTTCTCACTTTCCCACTTTACTTGCCGGTAGGCTTATATATGTGAAATAGCAAAATGGCACAGAAGAACTGCATGGTGTAGTACCTAACACACAGTAGTCAGACAGAGGAACAAATGTGGTGAAGGCTCTCTCTGCCTCCCTGATGTGAAGACTCATCCCTTCTGCTGGGAACCACAGGAATATCAAGAGCAAAACACACCTGCTGGAAGCTGTAAGACCTCAAGTATGCAAAGCAGCAGTTAAAACCTCAGCTGGTCTTTGCAGATCTACTCTGATGGATCACTGTATTGAAATCACTTTAGTCTAAGCTAGAGCACCCTGATTGCTTTAATTTCTACTAGCTTTTGATGGCCCCCTCTGGGGTCATTATTCTATTAGGATTGAACTTTGTAGTGCACACACTCTCTGCCCCCCTATGTACTGTACATATTACATCATTCAGCCAATGCTTCAGGAATTATTAGTCACTGACTTCTAGTGCAATTCTCTACATCTAACCACCTATTTTTTTGTAGCCTAATTAAAAAACTTGTTAAGAATTTCTTCTAACTCTGTGTGGATAACACTCCCATCCCAGCCCTGTCCCATTCATTAAGAACAAGAACAGAAACATGCTGCTGCTGCTGCTGTTGTCAAACCAACGGATCACCTCTTTTTGGCTAAAAAGTACTGGGTTTGTTCAGCCTTGAGAAATGAATGCTGAAGGGAGATGCTGGCTACATCTACCTAATCTACATCTACCTAATGGGAGGATGTAGAGAAAGTGGAGCCAGACCCTTCCCAAGGCTAGGCAGGGGTAGGAGTAAAGATAAAAGATACAAGCTGGAACATGGGAAATTTCAACTAGGTATAATAAAGGCATTTTTCACTGTGAAGGTAGTGAAATACTGGAACAGAGGCATAGAGAGGTGCGGAATTTACATCCTTGAAGATATTTAAAACCCAAGTGGACATAGCCCTGAGCAACCTCATCCAATCAGACCTTCTTTGAGCCTGATGTTGGAATACAGACCTCCACAGGTTTCTTCCAGCAGAAATTTTCCTGTGATTCTAAGAGCAAAACAAGGAGATGGATTTAATAAAATATGGCTGAAGGTACATGTTTCTCAGCTTCCTAGGTTGTCTCCTGAAAAGTCTCCTAAGGACTATGCCTCATTTGCCCTATTCCACGTCTGTATAAAATCTCAAGATGATTCACAGAACTAGATTAAAATATCGACATGCCTATAGCTCTAAGTGACTTTAGTAGTCTTTCATGCTGGATACAAACACAAAATGCACTTCCAGGCTTGGCTTCTCTATATTGTTTCTGGCAAGGTAAGTCCTGCCTTACAAACTTCTTGACAGTCAGAGGATCAATGAGCATATGGAAAGGGTGAGTCAACCAAATCGCCCCTACAATATTGTCTACTTGGCTTTCCAAAAGACTTTTGACAGGGACCATCACCATGCCTTTTAAAGAAACTCACCAGTGTAAAAACACATACAGGAAAAATAACTGGCTAAAATCCAGGAAGTTAAAGGTAGGACTAAATGGGCTGTTCTATAGTGGAAAGGTAGATATAAGTCTCTACAACTATAAAGTACATACTAGAAATAGAAAATGTTCAGAGAAGAATGACAAGGATGATTAATAGATTCCATATATGAAAAAAGAAAAAAAAAAGATTGGGCTGGGAGTCTTTAGTGTGGAAAAAAGATGACAAGGTAGAATACATTAAAGTCAATAAAAATCATGAGAGGTATAGTGGGAAGATGACTGGGGAAGAATTTGTTTGCTGTTACTTCCAGAACAAGAATACAGGGTCATCAAATAAAAGTAAGAGGGACTGCATCCAGGACACACAGAGGGTCTTCATGCAATGGACAATGCACGTGGGAAACTCCTTGGCAAAGGAGGACACTGTGGATACAAAAGGTTTATACTGAATTCAAGAAGAGATTGAACAAGCACCTTGGGGAAAAAAAAAAGTTTGTAAATTATTGCATAGAAAAACCACAATAGAAAATCCCTTGGCTGAAAATTGTCAGAAGATGGGAGAGTATTAGCACAGATATATTCCCTGCTCTTGCTCTTCTCTAGGCATGTGCTTATGGCCACTACTCAATACTGAGCTAGCCAGAAAGTTGTTGGGTTTATGTTCTTTGACCTTCCTTTACCCAGAGTACAGAGAATGGTGTTGAGTGAGAAGATCCCCACGCCATGCCTGAGTGCAGCTGGCTCACCCATGGCCACCGGCTTTCCTGCCTCCTGATCAATCCCCCGATGCTTGTGTGTCCTCCTGAGCACATCTGGAGGCTGCCACATAAATCTTGGCCATAAAGCTAAATATCAGCAGACCTGAGACTGCAGGAGTGGAAAAGTGAAAGCACTGGTGGCCTCTGCTATGTGGCCTGAACCTTCCTATGGCAAGAGCAGCTGGATTTCCAAGATCGTTCAGGTTCTTTGCAGGAATCTCAAAATGTGTTTCACAAGATAGATGCCAGATGTCTAACCCTCCTTGACTGCAGTGCGATAGCACTTCTGAAAATACATAAGACACCTATCTACATCTTTAGGTGCTTATATCTCTCTAGTGTGCTGACCCTGTGTCCTCCAGAACTTAAAAATAACTTTGCCTAATTGGACTCCTACTTGACCCTGTGTGGTTTGAGGCCTGCTCCATCTGCATAGGCTGACAGGGCAAATGGAAGTATATTAATCTGAAGTGAAAAGCACTTCTTGCAGATGGAGCAGGATCCCTGGAGGCACATTTCTGATCCCAAAGTTATGGACAGGCACGGCAATTTTAATATTAATACTATGTTTTAAATAGAGAAGCTGTGAGATTGTCAATTTATGGCCTAACAAAATATGAATCACATTGTTATATGCCAGATTAAAGGACTGCAGTCTATAACTTTTCATTGTTCTCTATTACAACAAAACTATAGTGGTAAATACTATTAAACAGAATAATGCTCTTTGTGTTTGTTTTTTTTTTTTCCTCAACACAACAAAGAGACAGAAAGGAGGAAGGAAAATGACAGGGACAGGTCTCTTGTCTGTAAGCGTGTTTGTGCAGCATTGAGCTGAGCAGGTTGGAAGCTTTGGTGGGCCGGGTAAAATAATTTAAACTCCAAACAAAGGCACTCAGAAAGGAAAAAGCAGAGCAGGAGCGTTTCAGAAAACACTATTACACTCACTGTGTGTGTCGAAGGTGTATCTGATCACCAGATGATCTTACATGTATGCATATTTATCTAAGCGTTCCACTATTTTTTTCTCTCAGAGAGCATTTTTGTTATCAGGCATTCCCATGTTTGGCGTATTCAAGATTCATCCCCATGTCTTTGCTATTTCTTTTCTTTCTTTTTTCCATTGCAGTATGACACACTGTAAGCACAATGTTTTGGCTCCTGATTAGGCAGAGAGATCTTCTTGTCCAATTCAAGGATGTACTCGCTCACAAATTCAAAGCAGATGATTAGCTGTCCCAGGCTTTGCCAAGACAGTGGGAGCTGCATAGCTAAATCCTTGTGCAGGTCTTTGAAATTATTCTCTCTTGATAACTAATTGCAGCAGGTGATCTTCCCAGTTTCACATTCATCCACAGTTTCTGAGCAACAGTGCAATGCACCACCTACTATGCCAGTTATCCTGTGGCCATTATTTGCAAAACTGCACAAAAAATGCTTTTGTCCTCTGTAGTTAGTACACTGCTTTAAACTCGAAAGTGGATAAATGGGTAACATTGTGAACCTGCTCATCTGACCTCAGTGGTAGCTCAGAGCTTTAGGATGTTGCTACTCCCAGCTTCTGTCCTCACCATTTTAAAAAACATATGTTATGTCCATGTAAGAAGTAGCCAGCCAGGTGACATGGCTTCAGTCTCCTCTGTACCCAGGGCAGCTCTACACCGTGCCACAGAGCCTGTTCCCAGCATGATGAGGACCTTCAACCATGAGGCAAGGAGGGCACACATGGCAACAGCATCCTAAAGCCTTGGGAGTTAAAACTGCCACAGCTCTTCCCACTGCCTCCTGAGGTTGTAGCTCGGGGGGAGCAGAAGCTACAGAAGAAACTCTCCCGTTGCTCTCCCAGCCTCCTCAGTGGCAGTCTGCAGTGCACTTGAAGGGTTTCTTTGACATGCAGTAATTATTAGCTGAATGTTTACTGGATCACCTTAAATAGAAACAACAGGTCTTCAGCAACACTACAAAGGGATTTGATTAGCAGTGGAGATGAGCCTTTACCAAAAACTCAGATTCACAAGGTCTGTGTTTAGCTTTTGTGACTGTAACTGCTGCTCAAGTCAAGATGTACTCTTCCCCCAGCTATTTATTTAGCTGAAACACATAAAACTCTTGTTAGTGCAGCTAGGGTTGGATATTTCCTTTTATCCTGTTCCAAGAGAAGCATTGTTCTACAAGAACAAACAGCTTGTGTCTAAAAGTAAATAGGTTAGCAAAATAGCTGGTGTCAATGAGCAATGGGAGCACTCTCCCCATGGAGAACAGCTCATTCATTTGGGTGGTTAAGTAAGAAAATAGGAGTCTGACTTTAGGTGCCTGTGTTCCTGAATTGAATCCTCTCATGCCCTAGTTCAGTTCACACTGACCGTTATGTACAGCAGACTTGATATTAAGAAAATGGAATTTTTGGAACTGTCCGTTAAAGACATAACAATGAACTATGCGAGCCTGGCAAAACAGAAGTTGAGGGCCAGAGAGGGACACAGAGATAGGGAAGCACTTGTTTTACGACTATATCCTTGAGGAGAGCCGAGAGACTGATCAAAGCAAACATCCCCTCTCAGAAGCCGCTGAGAACAGGGTGATAAAGTGTAGAGTCAAGGAGAAAACTAAGTGGGATAATGATAAAAAATAAAACAAAGTGCCCAGTACTGGAACTATCCTCATAATACTAAAAATCAGGCCCATAGGCCAGGAACCGACCCCCCTCTAGTAAGTCCCTTAATCTATGAGCATTTGTAGTAAATTCAAAGTGAGCTGTACTGTTACATTGAAGCAAGAAAGAAATTAACCAATTATTAGCTGAGGAGTGTGAATATTAGCTGTGACTGACACATTTAACTGTATATATGCCTTGGAGTTTCTTGGTCCGGGGTGCTAGCTTTGTGGGTTACCACCTAGCACCCATCTTTGTACAAAAATGACTTGAATAAAATACCTCCACTCTGTGTAGTTTGGCATTTGGCACAATGGAATAACAAACCGCTTTTCAGGACAACAGACTGGTGAATCCTAAAACTGGATGTTTGTTGTAAACAAACAAAAAAAATCACTGCTGCAACTTCAATGATAGTTACCTGAGCTCAGCACTGTGGTGCAGGTATGTTCTTTGAGACATTTCCTAACACCAAATGTACATGTGCATGAAAGGGAAAAAAGATTCCCAGCAGCCGCGCCAACCTCATTTGAACATTAGATTATTCACTTTCCCAACTAATCAATAATTGTTATAATTAAAATTGATAGCTGCAAATAACATGACAGAGTGCTGCTGCCAGAATACTGATTGTGTATTTGGCTTGGAAAGATAGGCAGTAGTGTGGAACACTTATTTTCCAATTTACTTTTAGCTGTGTGCAAATTGCTTTAGCTGTATCCAGCTGATTTAGACCTTGCCTGGAGGTACACTAGATTAATTGGGAGCCACACATTCATTGCTTACAGAATGGACTCTGTAATTGGTGAAATTTGTTAGTGCCAGTTATAAAATAACTATATAGTTCTTGTTTTTAGTTGTCCTTTCATTACTCTTTCAGGAAAGGGGAAAAACAATTAGAACCTTTCAGAAGATCAAGATTTCTTTTAAGTCTTTATGTAAAACCACCAGTGTGACTACAGTCAATGTTTTATGCAAGCAAACACTAGTGTGAATATGGTATTGATTTTTTTCAAAACTGAAAAGCTCTTCAGCATACACAAGAGGGATTTTTTTTGTCCTCGTTGTGACTGAACTTTAGATAATGAAACCATTATGTTAGCTTTCAGAAATAACTCTTTGTTCTTTTTTGTATCTTAAATTGTAGCTTATTATTAAACAGTAGAAAAAGTCATTGTTGTTTGTTGGCACCCAAAAGCATTAGAAGAAGGCTAGGGCCATAGCTATTCTTAAATTCAGGCTCCTTTTTTGCCTGGGTGTATAAAATAGGGACACATAAAGCCTACAGCTAAATACATAATAAATATAATGGACTACTTCCAAGTTACTCTTGTGATCCTTGATGGATTTAGGAGTCAAGAGCCATGACCTAGGCTTATTTCAGTTTCTCTTGTTCGTAGCATTACCCTAAAAATGAACAAATTATAAACCAGTTACTTTTCTTCACAGCAGCTATGATGCCAGAGATGTTCTGCATCTTACTTGTGGTGCAAAGCAGGGTCCAACAGACTGGAGTGATTTCACAGAGAGGGTCCATGCCTAGCCCTGAATATACCCATCTTTCTGAGGGGAAAAAACGCTGTTGTGCTCACTGCCACCTCTCAGTTGACTGCTCAGGATACACACACAACAAGGCCACGCAGAGGAGGCCCTTGCACAGCTCTCTTGCACAGTTCCTGTGACCACAGCATGCGTATACCCTTTCCCTCCTACATAACATCTGAGTCCATTTACCAGTTGCAACTAAAATAGATACTCCAAAGGCACACTATAATTTCACAAGTATTGGTAAGCAGGCAAAGGAGAGACAGCCTGTTAGTGGCCTCTTTTAGGAGAAATTTAAGAAGTTCACTTTATTGAACATCTGAGAGTCTAAACAGGCAAGGAAACCATTGAAAACTGGTCTTTATTAGCTACAGAACTATTTGTTGTTCTTCAAGTCTCTTTTCCTCAGTGATTAGCTAGCAATTTGTTTTTGATGGTGTCAGAAGATAGGGGTAATTCAACTGTTGATTCAAGTAGAGCATCCGACCTTGATGCTATCATTAGGGTCTAATGGATAGTAAATAACAAGTGAGTCAGGGACAAAGCATAATCTAAAAAGGGGTGTGGCGGTGTAAAAGGGAGACGGGGAAGTGGTCTGCATCCCTCACTGCCCGTAGCCACCCTGATAAAACCTCATCCCAAAACTAGCATCAAGTGCTTGCTTTACAAATCTCACAGACATATTTTCAGTTGTCGTCCTGCTGATCATTGTATACTAGTCAAATGAGTTTTAGTGTGAGTTAGAAGGGTAATTGTATTATTGATAAATGTTGCTCCATGAAATCAGTGACTTGTTTGGAAATTTGTTTTCCTCTGGATCCCTACCAGATGCTGCCAAGAATCTGAATGATCTGTGAATGAATTTTTCCTTTTAAAGAAATAGAAAAAAACCCAAACTTGTCAAAGTTCAATTCCTGAAAGGTTATTTTTCCCTTTCAAATTAGCAAGATTTTAAAAAAACCCAACCAAACATACAAACAAAAAAACCCCCCAAAACAATAAAACATTACTAAATATATGTAGCACTTAATATGAAAGTCTAATACCAATTTTGAATTTATGAACATATTAAAAACTGCACCCTGAAGATTCAGCTGAGACCTCATCTAAGTTGCACGCTGACGTGCTAATGTCTAAAAATATAGCGGCCAAAAAAAAGGCATCTAATGACAAAACTATCATGTCCCATGATGGAAATATCCTTCTTAAGATATTTCTTCCTTCTTCGTAGGAAGAGCACTCACGATGGCTTCTTAAACATGTATTGCCCAATTAATGAGGCATTATGGGTCCTTTGTACTGGTGGCTAGTAATCTAAAACTGCTATTTAATGGGCCCCAAAAGAATGTAAGAATTGATCTACTTAATGACAACAAACAATGAAAGAGAACAGGACAAAAGGTTTCAACTTATTACCATGAAAGGAAGTGTAAATGGAGACACACACTTCTCCTTTGCCACATATGGTCTCCTGGGTGGTAATTTTCAACTCTGCAATAAAGTTCTCTTTCTCTATAAAAGAGGGACTTCTCTTTACTCCTGTTTTCACGTGGTGGACAGAAAAAACTGGTTCTTGGTGTACGGCACTTGGAATGGAGTGAAATCATGTTCCCTTGGGGTAGGGAAGTTGCGTGTGAGTAATGGGACAGGTGTATCGCCTTCTAAAGACAAAACTGTTAAGGCCATGCTTGAGCTTGGGCTGCCTCATGCTTTATCCGGTCTCATCTTCTGTAAGTTGCTCAGGCAACTCTCGCCACTTTTTGGATAGTAAACACCCTGTCTCTTGATGCTGCAGACCTATGCCACTGAAGAAAGCAGAGCATACTGAAATGGCAGCTCATACGCCAGCAGCATGTGAGCCTGTAGCAAACACCTGAGTGCTTCAGGACAGTCAGATCTACTCCAAGGGCATTTGCTCCATGTTAGCTGCATACAGAAGATCTGCCTGTCCAGTGCCAGAGCTTTCTTTACTAGGAGCCATTGCAGTCCCCAGTGTCAGTGTTTGAGGACTCACCTGCACTTGCTCAGTGACTTATGCAATGCCACTGTTCCTTGTGCTGCTTGGGTGACCTCACTGGACCCTGACTCTCCAAATCCCTGTGTTTCAGTACAGAGATCAGCACTGGAGTCTTTAGAGCAGACTCAGAATTTCTCAGGCAGGTCACTTTTATGTGAAAGCTTCCTATCCTCCCTACCTATCAGGGCCACCTTTAATTATTCTGCATACCTCTTGAATGATTTGCCAGGCCCATATGCTGACATATGCATACTGCTCTTCTTTAATAAAACAGAGTTTTAGTGTATCCTCAACTTAGGACAATTAACTGTTTTACAAAGGGGACAGGTTTTAAAAGCTCATGACCTAGTGTCATGTGGAGAGATAAAACTCCAAAGCTGAGCAGTCGTTAGTACGCTAAAGAGCTATTTTATTGCCAGACGGCTACAAAAGAAACTCCTAAGCAAATTAGCATCAAATCATGCATATAGCATTTATGTGTGGCCCTCTAACAAAGTAGAGAGAGGGAACACATGAGCATATGAGAGAGACATGTGCTTGTACTCAAGGAAGAAGTAAAGAGCTATACTGAATAGCAATTACTGCTCTGCCTCAAGGGACCAAATCCTTATCTGAGTTGCAGACTCAGAACCCACCTAAGCCTAATGAGAGGTGCTCTGGCATAAAAAGAAGTAGTGGACTCCATCTTGCTATTTTTAGTGTTTTCTTTCTCTAGTAGTTTCTTCTGCACCTTGGTTCTTTAGGGAAGTAACTCCAAAAATGGGGACAGACTTTTGGCAGATTAAAAGGAAAGTGGTCAGCTGGTTTCAACAAAGCCACAAGCGATTTACAGAGGCTGAGGATTTGGCAAATTCTCTATTAAAGGAAGGCAGCTTCTTTCCAAGTAGGAAGATCATGAATTAGCACAGCAGATACTTGTGGCAAAGCTTGGTATGTATTAAATCGTTATATTCCACTGTATGGCATGGGGAGACATATTGTGTCATTGACATTTTAATGACCTTTTCTGTCTGAAGCTCTGCTTAAAAATCAGTGCTTTGATGAGGCTCATCACTGCAAACACTTTAACAGACCTAGTGACAGACCTGGGGAAAGGTGCAGACAAAAGGAGATTTTATAATCTCCTTGCTCTGGCATGTGTAAGCAATGGAAAAGCAGAAACTTCAACTGTCCCTGTGGTCTGTGTAGCCCTTGATCTGCTTCCTCCCACTCTCTTCTGGGGAACCCAGAGCTCCAAAGGAAGGAGGCAGAGTCAGGTTTCTGAAGCAGCCAGCAGTGCTGACCACTGCTGGATGGGGAGCTTATCAAGGAGAAACCTGTTCTGTGTAAGAAAGGTGCCTCGTTTGAGCACGTGTGTTAAGGGCCAGCTCCTTTTAAAGCTAATTGCAAATCTTGTCCCTTTCAGTCACCTACATTGGATGGGGAGAGGAAAAACTCTCCCTCTCCCCCCAAGGTACTTCTAGTATCACTTGGACTCTCAAACACAAGTTTATACTCTCGAGGAAAAAGGATTAAAAATAAAAGAGAAAAAAGGACTGTTTTTTCATGGCAGCCTGTTAACTATGCATGAGGTTCTTCAGTCAGAAAACTTTTTATTCCACATCTCATTTCTGCTATTCTTGTAAGAGCTTGATTTGAAACACAAAAAGACAAAATTCCTCTTTCACCTTTCATTTGCCTAATTAAGAAAATATTAGTAAGGGTCTTACTGAACCCCATTCCCTGCATACCATTGTATCAGAAACAGCCTAAACCCAAGTCCTCTAAGAGCAGAAACTGCACATCCTTGTTCACAACCGTAGGAGCACAGCCAGGGCTGGGGGCTCCTGGGAGCTGGCACCCATCAACCCCAGCCAGGGAGCAAGACAACTGGGGTACAGCCCCAGCTCAGGGCACCAAGTGGCCCTGGAACAGGGATGGACAGGGGTCTAAGCTGAAACGGAGTCCTGGGCCCCTGCGCAGGGGGTTGGTGGAAGCTCCATGGGAGGCTGGGCAGGGCCAGCAAGGGTTGGTAGTGCCCTCAAGGGCCTGAAAACAATTAAGCGAACTGCAGTCATTTACTCCACCTGTCAAGACGTGTGCTTTAAAATTAGTCTCCTGTATTAAAGGTTTAAACAGGCTTTCAGAGAATCTTTGCTTCCTGATTTAGCTTTTTTTTTTAGCAGGCATTGCTAAAATGTTCAGTTTCAGGAAGAAATCCTGTAACATTATGCTCAAAGCAATAAGTAAGCACTATTTTACCATCAGCAATCTCAGATGCTGGAAATCATGTAATTAACATACACCATTATACCATCCAAAATGACGGCAGAATGCTGCTGGAACGACTATGAGGCTACTGGTACTGAACTACAGGTACCAGCTTGGTCTGCAGGATTTCATTCATCTACAACAAAATCTTCTTTCAAGGTCCCCAGAGCACTTCCCTATAGTGTTATGGTGGAGAATAACAAGTTTTCTGCATGATAAATATGGTCAGGCTGCAAGAAATAATTACTTTTGCTAAATTCTTAAGTTTGCTAGTTTATTGGTCCAGACAAGAAGTTTCAGAGTTGCCACGAAGGTTGAAAGCACTATTTAGCATATGCTGCACAAAAGTTACTAAATAGTGTGAGGATTTTAATGGTGTCTACCTTTCCACTACTGCATCATGTAACTTCAGCTGATGTCTCCTCTCCTGAATGAAAACTTCTTGTACTTCTTGGTAAATGTAACAGTAGGATTCCCTAAAAAGAAATCTTACAGAAAAGGCTGAAGCTATGAGAACTTAGGGAACGCTGACCTAAGGAAAAAAAAAGTACATCAAGGAGTAATGCTATTGAGTGTTTAGCACAGAAAGCTAGGTAAAGGGCTAAAACTGAAACAAAAACAGAAAGCAGAGCCCTCTAAAGCAGAACAAAGCCGGTTCGTTAAGTAATGACTGTATCTCTCCAATTCCCTCTGATACAAGGAGACACAGCTTCAGACTTCCTATGTAGCCTTGGTATCATTCCCAATTTTTGAGGCATTACCTGGTTTCAAAATACCTTTTAATACTGTAAAGGTTTTTGTCAGTTATCTTAAGATCCTTGTTAATAATTGTCTGCCCTAACTACTCACAGCATTTTGTGCTATCATTTATTAGATGCTATAGCTATTATTCAGAGGGAACTATAAATACGACCCATGCTGTATGAATCTGAAGCGAGATGTGTTCCGTCCAGATGCTTTAGCCTGAAGAGAGACAGGATACGTTAACACAGTGTAAGATACAGAAAAACCACACAGATCAAAGGAGGGAGAACAATAAAAGTAAAGAGAGAGAACTAATCAAGGGCTGAGACCACAAATGTATGCAGAAGGTTTTTAGCAACACATATAGAGTGAGTTTCAATGATATCAAATGGATGCAAGAGAGCCTGTTAAGTGGGCAAGTGGGGCAGTGAGGGAAGAGAAGAAAGGAGGAGTGAGAGTGTGGCAAACATTAGGGCGAGGTTCTGAGGCAGAAAGATGAGGACAGTTCATTTGTCAGTTGTAACAAGGATAGTGACAAGATTGTGATGCCAGGAGGATATACGAACTGAATTCCCTGCTTCACTCTTTCACTGGTTCCCTTGGAAGAGGCAGGGTGGAGAGCTGCAGAAGGGCACTGTGGTGTTCTTTGCTTATGCCAGTTTTTGTGCTATCAGCAATCCCTGGTGTGTTTTAGGATGGATTCAGGGGTTCTCTAACTTCATGCCCTTTGGGGCCACTCGTCCTGCCAGCGCTTGTCAGACTGAGAAGTGGTACCAAAGACCCAATGGTTAAGCCCAACCAATGCACCTTTCACAAGCAAGGGGGTGATGGCACAGCACAGAATTAGTCCTGTGAGTTCTCAGGTGTTCCCTGACAGCACCAGGGAATCTAAAATTAGAAAACTGGAGAAATGTTACTCCTAGCCCCCATTTTCACCAGCTTTAGTCTAGCCCTGGTAGCCAGCCAGCTCAGCCAGTTAGACCCCTGTCCTCTTTCAGCCTGTAGAGCTGCATGATTGCTCAAAAATTCTCCAACCCCTTCTCTGTTCACATCCATTTTTTTCCCAGTGGAAGCACCACAAGGAGTGGTCCTCACTGGCTGGGTTTTTTGGGTCTGTGTGATGGGCTCCCACTGACAGACCTTTCATTTCTCTGGCTGCATTCCACAGACAGGCTAGAAACTCAAAGAAATAAGTGCAAAGCAGAAGCTCTTCTTCACCTTTGCAAAACATCCAGCAACATCTGGATGAAAAACAGGAGAAAGAGTCACTGATTGCTGCTGCTAGAAGAGCAGACCGGTAGAGGCTCTTTGCAGGGAACAAAAGTACAAGCCCTTCCTGTGGAAAACTGACTGCAAATATATCTGTATCATGCTGCTTCCGCTGCCCCTTCCCAGCAACTGGCCTCCACAGCTCTTGGTTCCCAGGTTTGTAAATTGTCTTCCTTGTATTACCGCTCCAGTTTGCTCATCCTTTGGACACTCACACAGCGGTGGGATGACCACTGCGGCTGCATGTCAATGCTTGGACATGTGGGTGGACACCTCTTTGGCTTTGGGGAGTGTTGAACCAGGGAGACATGCTCACTGTTGCACAGCCTTTAAAGAGGTCAGCATGGCAAGCGTTAAACCAAAAGGCAAACTATAGAGGGAAGACAATGACCTTAAGTGAAGGAATACAAGAAACAGCATTGGACATCAGCCCCTCTTACAGACTTCAAGGATATAATAAAGCTATACCATTAATGATAATTTTAACTGTTGCTTACCCTGTATCAGAGTCATTCATTCCAGTTACTTACGACACTCAATCTTAAACCACGCTAAATCAAAATCACCAATAGTGTGGATTTGTAAGATCTGTTTTGCTGCAGAAGCATTAATGGTCTAGGTAGAAAAAAAAATCAATGGTACATTTCAATACAAAAGCCATCTGAGCCTTTACTATAGAAGTAATAAGGCATTTATTATTTCAAGAGCCCTGCATTCACAATATCCCCTTTCCACATAAAACACCCCTTCCTTCCCATTTTTTATGAGGCTAATTTGTAGTATGTCACCACTGTGAGACTTTTGAATGTATTCAGAACAAGACAATAAGAGTAAGCCACAGATGAATGATGTGTAGTAAAAATCAATAAACCTTATAACTAGTCACTAAGGGAACTGATTTTATGCCTATAAAAATAAAACAATTATAGCAATATTAATGGCAGATTCATCATAGTAATATAAAAAGTCCAAGTGTGCTTGTCTGTTGGGAATCTTTAATTCTTTCTTCTGTATTAGGTATTCACAAGGTAGAAGAAATGGAACTGACTTCAAGAACAAGCTTTAACTTGCAGTAATTCACCCTGTCAAAAAAAACACCAAATACAAGACAAAAAAAAAAACAGTAGAACTTTAAAAACCAGTTTGACAATCAATATAACTGGGATATGCAGAAAAGGACAAACATTAAAGTCTCAAAAACCTCACCAGAAAATCTGATTTATTTTTTTCATGTTACGATTAGTGATTTCATACTGTTGTATACTGTGTTAACCGCACTGTAACAAAACAGGTGGTACAGCCACATAAAACATTTATTTTGTGGCAATGCAGGTTAAGCACAGCAAAGGACTTTTTTTTTTTTAATCAACAGGTCCTCTGTTTTTAGGCATCTGCTCATTGGGAGGCGGGGTGGGAAATACAGATATAATAGAAAGAAAATTGCCTAAAATTTGTAGCACACAAAGCTGCTCTAAAACAGGTATTAGAGAATTAAGTTCCACTAATACCGTCCAAGGTGTCACTATGGGCCTTCTTTGAGCCTATCAGGGTCAATTGAAAGAGGTTCACTGCCATCTGGCTTGGGCCCCACATCGCCCGCTGGGAGAGGACACCACCACAGGCCCAGCGGGGAGGCATGGGACGGCTGCAGCTGCACACCAGTAACTGAGCCCCAGAGAGAACCTCTAGTGACACAGATTAGTCGCTGTGTGGTAGCTGCAGCCTCTGCTGTCTACACCTGTGATACATCTTTCAAAGTGGCCCATAGACACCAAGAAACTATAAAACCAACTTTTTTTCTTTATTCTGATTGCCAAATTATTTAAGGCAGGTATAAAAATGAAAGCATTCGATATACATTTTACATAAAATAAACTAGATTACAGCATAAAACAAGTAACCAGGCAATGGCATTAAAGTCTCTCCTCTAAAACTGGCTAATTGTAAACATTAAAAAAAAGACTGCAGGACTATTCAAGTAATAGAACAATCACAAATGTCTTCTGGTATGCAGGCTATTAGGTTATCTGCCATTCAAGATTATCAAAAAAGACATTTCATTATTCACAGATGCTCATTATCTCCATTTAAAATCTATACATTATATACAACACAGTTTTTGTGGTACTAGAATCCCCATGCCTTCCAAAGGTATATTTTTCACAATACACAATTACAATGAAACAGTGAATACAGTAACATTTTACACTGATGCATCTTAATAGGAGCCACCAAATAGACGTCTACATTGTACCAAAGTGTCATCACAGTTAGCCTCTCTGAGAGCTTGTGGGAAATATCAGAAGGGTATGCAAGGTTCAGGCACACTGATACATAACATTATTTATTTACAATTGGAAAGAAAAAAGAAAGGGAAAAAAACGGAGGAAGAAGAGAAAAGAAACAAACAGCCTTTTGCGGTTAACACTTTCTAAACATGACAAATACATATCTCCTTTTACTGTGTGGTTCGCAACTTAGCAGCAGACCCTGTGTGCGAGCCTTGGTACTGATACAAAAAAAGTAAAGAATATATATATATTTTTATATATATATGTATATATATATATATACGCATATATATATATAAAAACAGAAGTCTAATTACAGCAACATTTGTTACTCTGTGATAAAATCTGCAATTTACAAAAATGAAATGACTGGTTTTTGCCTGCCATTAAGGCATTTCAAATTAACACCATGGAACTGATGTCTGTAATAAAGCGCTTCCTCATGTGATCCAGTCACATGACAACGTACATCTCCAAACTCATCATTCTCTGAAAGGAGAAAGAAGAATGTTTTAGTATGCAGTATGCTTTACTCCTAGCTTTTTTCTGCACCTCAGGTACACCATGTAATGAAAGCTGCACAGTATCCTCAACCCCAAGAAGAAAAGACAACAAGCCATATCTTCATCCCTCCCCTGCCAGGACAACCTACTAACAAGTAACCTGTGCTGGGTTTTATCTTCTGGGATCTGAGACCCTAGCATCCCTCAGCTCTTTCAGGGCTACAAACCTTCCTCACTCAAATAATTCCAGCTAAGAGCCTTACACGGTCACTTGTTTTCAGAGTCAGCTTTCAGAAAGACACCCATAACCATGGAACGTTACAGTACTATTTAATACATTAAACTCTGAGGCTTAACAGGGCAGCGATGAAAGAAAACCTAATGTTAAGGATGCTTTGGGTTTTTCACTTGAGATGGGATCATTACAATACAGAAGAGTCTCTTTCCTCTTGAAGACTAAGGATGATGGCTGAAGGTTAAATTCTACTGAAAACCTAGTAAATAACTGAGAGGTAAATGCGTGGAATGGGTATGTAACTTAATACGATGTCACCTTTAATAGACTCCCAAGAATACCTCTCTGAAAGCAAAATCAGCAAACCAGGCAGACTTGCAGGATAGATAGGATAGATAAAATATTACATTTTCCTGGTAGTATGTGGATCTAACTGCATGTGAACTTTAAACCCTTTTTACAAAAAATTTAGATCTTAAATTTTATCTCATAATCACTTGTTTTACCTTAATGCCAATCCTTAAAACACAGTCTATGGAAAATCTCAGAAGACAGACTACTTGTTCCTTCTTAGTGATCTATGTTCCAGTTAAAAGACAGAACTAAGGACAAAATGTCACCTTAAAGAGAATAAAACTACGACTAACCCAAAGTCCCAAGTTTTTCTTTATCCTTATAAACTGTCATACAAGGAACAGCAGACCATCAGGCTATAAAATCTACAATTTGATTTCTCCTCTCTCTGTTAAGATATATAATTTACTGGCTATTTACCTTCTTTGTGCAGGGAACATACCAGACGCAGATGCCTGCGCAGCCACCTGCTGAGTGGCAACAAGGGCAGCAGAGGTCAGTCCTGAGGGTAAGAAGAAACAAAGCAATGTTGACGTACTTCTGGTTTTAATGGGTATTTGTGATCAGAGAAATGTCAGGAAGCCTCTCCAAGGCAAACTGACAAAAAACTTCACCAGAAAATGGTGGAGTTTTAACACTACATGAGTGGCAAATATTTCAGGCAACAGTGTTAAGACAGTCTGCCCAGTATGATCAATATGCCTTCATAATAGTAAACTGAATTGTCCTTGATTGATATTTTACAAGAAAATACAGCATCCCTACTTATTGTATTCCTTTCCAAGTACTGCACCGCATGATGCTAAGTGGTTCGTATGAGTTCATGAATAGGAAGCTCAGTAGAAGTAATAGGTACCAGGAAACAACAAGAATCAAAAGTCACAGTGAATTACAGAAACGACACGCCAGCTGCTCAGAATACAATACTTCCGTAATAACTTACCATTTTTACAGTTTTCCTACTGAACAAGCATAATGCATCCCAAAAGGCATATGGAATCACTGAATCAAACTGAGAAATGTCAAGACTTTTACACAGGAGAAGTAACTGCTGAGGCACCAAGTGAATGTAATGAATTAATGTAATTTAGCCACCAATTGTGATAGCATGTACTTTGCTGCATGGGAGGAAATCTCCTTTTAATTCAGCTAGAGTCCAGGGTTAGAGAAAAACAGTCAAAGACCGGTATGAAACCTAGGGAGAATGAATTGTATCTTACTGTGCTGCTTTTTCCCTGACTGCAAATTTGTGCACTGTGTTTGCCAAAATACAAAGAGTCCTTTTTCAGATGGTCAAATTATAACAAGCTCAAACCCTTGTGACTGCAATGCCTTGTACATAAAATATGTTGAGTATAAAAAGCGTTTGTCTTTGCTGCACTTCTTCCATTGCTTACACAACCCTAACTATACAAGAAGGAGGTTGTTTGGTTTGGGTTTTTTACTGCCTTTCAGCCAGTTAATGTCAGTTTGTAGTAGGAATCAAAACATTCCTGTGAATGACAGCCTAACTGGTACATCTTTAATAATGCTCTAACACCCAGTTTTGGAAACAAAACTTGGTATTTCTCAGGCATGAAGCTATTCATTTGCTGTTAGACCATGCTGTGAATTTTCAAGCCTTGTTCCTAAATGTAAAGCACTTCTGATTTAACGACAGGATCTCTATTCAAAATGCTCACGTAGGCATGATTTCTAATGTCAACATAGCAGCTCCATGAGGCAAGCTAATCCCACCATTGGAAATCTTCTGCTCACCTTGAAATGGGTCATATTGTCCAGGTATAAGGGGGTAACCCATTCCAACATGTGTGTGATGGTGTGTATGGAGATGCCGCTGGCTAAAAGGAGAATGACGGTCTCGTTCCCTTTCTGCTTCCCGTTCACGCTCAGCTGCTGATTTTTCCACAGGCTAGTAATAGAAAGTGAAAGAAAACCAATGTGAGAACTTTAAAGGGAACGAAATCACAACAAAACCACACTTGCCATTACCTGGCAACAACCTTTTGAATTCAAATGGTGAAGCTGATTTTTTCTGAAGTATCTCTACCGGATTGTCTGCACTTGATTCTAATCTAAAGCTGGTGTATCTGGCTAATGGAAGATTTTCCAAGGCATGGAGATTTTGAGGCAACACACTACAGCGTGAAGCCACCATGATGACATCTAGTTTTGGGCTCCCTTAAGCCTGGCTGACTTGCCAATGCCTGAACAACCTCGTTAAGCCGCTGAAAGCTGATGTAAATGAATCCCTCTTTAATGCGCTCTGGGGATCAAGCCTGCCTGAACAGTAAGAAAGCCCTTTTAAAAATAGAATCAGAGTCAGTGACTTGCTCAGAATTAAAGCTAGCACCAACATATCTGAAAGTAAAATAACTATTTTCTCCAATGTGGAAATCTTCAGAAACTGGGGCTGGTGATCTGCTGTCTGGAAGATGTGGCTTCTTGGCAAATACTGGGAGGGGATATTACCAAATGCCTCACCCAACTTCTCATTTCATAATTTGTTTCCAAACAGGAGCTTCCTGTTTAACTGTGCACCGGGAGGTATCTCTGAATCTATGTCTCTATTTGAGTACATTCATTTAAGATAGGAAGACTCTGAGCGCAGAACTGTTACAAATGTCACTTCCAGTTTATGCCACGAAAGCTTTCCAATGATAAATCACTTTTATTTTAAACAGTACTATAAAGAAGAATCATGCATTCAGAGCTTGATGCCAGATTGTGTGCTTCTTAAAATGATGTTCTCTACCCCTCCCCATATGTACCACTCTTCAGTAACAACAGATGAAGCCTTACAACAGGGGACTTGCTGCGATACTGGTTGGCATGCTGCTGGAGCAAATCCAGTGCTTTGGACTCAGTGGTTGATTTCGTATTGATGCTTGGGCTGGTATTGACTTTTTCCGCCTCTTCTCTCCCTGACATCTTCCCATAAACTGGATAATGAAATCCTGGAGAGAGATAGGCCCCTGCAGGTAAACAATAAATACCACATCAAGTTACTGTTTTTACATTTTGGTTTTATCAAGGTGGAGGAGGAGATGCCAGGACAGAGGATAACATCAAAAACGGATCACGTGACTATCAAACGGCATCTTTGCTCTTCAATTTCTTCACCTAATTTACCCTGATGAATGGAGGTTATACAGAGGGTTGAGCTGATAGCCATTTCAGACATTTATGGTTCCTCTTTAAGTGAAAGGAATAGTAACTATAATGGTTCTGACAGTAAGTGCTTAGAATATTTTTATAGGCAATAAACTATCTGTCAGTCTAACAGCAATAGCAGACTGTCAAGGGTTGAGAAAACTGTAGCTGGAAACTGTGACAGTTCATAAAAGGAACATCTTGTATTAAATCAGTTTCATCTACAGAACTTTCCCTCGTGGAAGCACAAGCAAAACAAATGTCACCCATGAAGCTTCTAATTTACCCTACCTACTAACAGAAATATTAAATGCAGGCTTTACTGCACTTTGAGGGTGTAAATCTTAACTAGTGTGCAAGGCAAATTTCAGAATACATACCAGGATAGCTGTGCATTAGGACAGGAGAGACTGCACGATAGGCTGGATGGTTGGGATCGTACATCTGTGGATAAGGATAAGCATGCAAGTACTGGATATATGACTGATGCTGACTCATTGGTGAGGAAACTGCTACTCTAGCACCCCGAGAGTCCTTCCAATTTACAGGAGTCTTTCGATCATCGTTTTTTATCTTGCTCTCATCCACTGATTGAGAATCAGAACGCTTGACCTCTTTAGGCTCCTCTTTAATGCTTGCTAATGAGACAGGAAGGTTAGGCAGGGAACTTTCCTTGTTAGGTGTTTTTCTAGGGCTATCTTCTTTTAACTTTTTCTCACGATCAAGTTCTTCTGATTTTTGCTGATCAAGGTATTTGGGCTGATAGACATAATGATGCCATGTTCGTGAATCTGGATCCTAATATGGAGGAGAAAAAAAATTTTGTTCTGAACTTAGATGTTGAAATAAGGTCGTTATTGATATTTCCCGTACTTCAGTTAATGTATTTTTAATAGCTGTTTTAAGAACATATCCCTATCACATAGAGAAGAGGTTTGCTTGCTTCAGAGTGCCTTCCGCTCAAAGTCAAACCAATATTCCAATGAAGGAGCAAGAGACTATTATCAAATTTTAATTCAATTGCTTCATCTTATATCGTTCTTCATGCCTTTAACTATTTTAATCATGAAATACGTATGCATTGTATCAAAGTTCTGAGACCACATTATTCATAAAACATTTTCATTAAAGTCCACAGAGAGGTTTTCCCACTAGAGAGCAAAAAAATACCTGTGAACCACAGAATTAAAGCTGGCTAATCATATGCCAGAGCACTTAGATTACCTGGAGCAATGAACCTGAAAAACTGATCTCGCTGGAAAGATGCTAATGCTGCCTCTTATATTACAAACATTCAGGAATCAGTGGAAGTCAGACTGTAAGGCAGACTTCTTCAGCTGACAGTCTTACTTCAAGTTTGTAAAACTATATGTTGGTAAGTATTTACAGCAGTATTTAAAGAACACATACAGGATATCATAAATACATTTTTGCAAAATATATTACACAGACCAGTTTATAAACACATTACAGAATTAAGTAGGTGGATTCTTTAAAACAAATCAGTACTGACCAGGAACAGGAAGACTTTTTTTTTCTAATACAGGATACACAAGAGCTAATTGTAAACGTTGTCTCCAGCTGGTACACATTTATGGCACATGCAACAGAAACATAAGCACACAACTAGACCCTTGAACAGTCTGGTTCAAACACTCATTTGAATCAGCAGAAATCTCCTGCTTGGGGCTGCACCATCCCACTTCCTTTAGAGCTCCCTAAATCCCACTCACCTGACCCCACTGTACGTTGAATGACAGGCAGTAAGGGTGAATTCTGGGATGTACCATACACCAGAACACGGAAGCACCAAGCATCGAGGCTCCTGTTCAGAGCACAGAGACAGTCGCATTGCCTTGAATGAAGGCAATGCAATATCTAGGAAGGTCAGCATGAAGCCACTGGATGAAATTCTCTGAAGTCAATGGCAAAACTATCACTGACTTCAATGGAGAGAGTATTTCATCCATTATGTAGGTCTGTAGGGGACTGAGGTTGGTTGAGGAGAGAAGGGGAACTTAACTGCTTCAGAAAGGTCACCTTGGGTTAAGATAAAGAGCTGAGCTTCAAGCCAACTCTTCAAAGAATGGGCTCACCCATCTTTAGTAAATGCCAACTGTCATTTAACAAAAAAAAAGAAACCATATTTCAAATCTACTTTAAGTCCTCTCACAACAAAAGCTGCTTATTTTGCTTGAAATTTCTCATTTCTGAACTAAGCAAATTGCTTAGAATTTACATCTAAAAGAGAAATCTAATTCTATTTTACTGATGCATGTAATTTAAAATAAGTCTATTCAGGTCTCAAACCTGGGTTCTGTCACCACCTTGCTAGATCTTTGGTTTTTTCTCCTTCCTTTTCAAACAGCTCAACTGAAAACTCTACTGGTCTATTCACAGATTACAGCACTACCCAGCATGAAAAATGGATGGCAGAGCTTGTCTGGCTGCAAAGGGAGAAGAACAGAGCAGAATCAGAGGCAAAATCTCACTTGACTTAAGGATTAACCAAGACACTCCTGTTCCATTTCCTGTGATCTCACCTGTTTAAATCGTGTGGTTGGATCTACTCCCGTTTGCTTCATGGAGTCCATAACAGATTTCATCTCCACAGCCTCCTTTATGAGCTGGTGGTTTTCCATTTGTTTGGCTTTGAAACTGTCAGCCTGAAGCTGCTGCTGGTGATTGGAAAGGATCTGTGATTTGCTTGTCTCCTCGCCTTTGTTAGGTACTATTTTAGTGTTATTTTTGCTGGACTCTGGAGTTGAAGGGGCCTTTGAAATAGTGGCAGATGGAATATTCTTCTGCTTGTTGTCATCTTTCCCAATCTCCTTCAAAGGGGGTTCATTCTTCCTTTCACAGTCCCTCCCAGTTTGTGCCATTTTCTGTTCTGCTAGTCTCTGGTCCTCATAGTACTTTTCATACTGCTGCCTGTAAGCAGGGTTAGAGGCCATTAGGGACTTTTGGTCCATGTAGAGCCCATAGGCATACTGTCCATAATAAAGTGACTGAGCAAGTGCAGGGTGTCTTTGCGTTATTACTGACTGATGTTGTGGTTGCAAATTAGAGGAAGTGCTTTCGCTTTTCTTGGCATCTGACGGTTCTGCCTTCTCTTTCTTTTCAGCCTCTTCCTCTGCCTCTTTTTTGATCTTCAGTCCCTGTGGGGTACTGCTGTTCCCAGCTGCTGGGGCACTGACCTGTCCAGAGTGCATGTAACTTGGGGAATAATAAGGATCGTAGCCATGGTAATAGGGAGAATGGGACTCTTTTGCTTGAGCCGATTGTGCTGTGGTTGAAGAATGCCCTTTTACAACACCGTCCTTATTAGAAATAATATCTGATGGAGAGCTGGCCTTTGACCTCAAGCCCTCTGACCTGCTGTCAGAGCCACCATCATCAGCTGCATCAGAAATATCCGAGTAAGCAGGGCTGTTGGTTTTAGTGGCCGCGCTATCTGCACCGTTTTGTGTCAACACGTGCAGTGGCGCCATGGCAGATTGTCCATTCACCAAAGTGCTGCATTCCATCCTGGATGCACTCCCTATGGAAGGGCTGGGCGCGTTGTCTGTGAACGTGTAAACCTTATCAGCTTCAGCCTTAATACTTGCCATCCTGCTCTCTTGAGACTCTGACAGTCCATTAGCTAGCACTTCATTCTTGTTGAGATGGTCCTTTAAAAAATGTCCAGATAAGTCCTTCCCAGACCCTTTTGAATCCTCCAGCTTTCCCAGCTTGGAATCCATCTTGGGACTTCCTGTCTCTTTGCTTTCTTTGTCCTTCAGCTTTCGCTTCTCCTTTTTCTTTTTGTCTTTGAGTGATGTGAGAGCTGGGTTTACAGTGCTTGGCTCTCCCATGATTGTGGGCTTTGGTTGAATAGGTTTTAGCGGAGGGCTCTTTGGTGTAGCCTGAACAATGGTAGTTGTTAGGGAGGGCAGTCCCGGTATTGTCCCTGTAGTGGTGGTTGTGAAGGCTGTCGTAGGTATAGCTATTAATTGAGGAGGAGTCGGTGCTGGCGCTGGGGCAATGGGCCTGGCTGTTTTCAGTTTGGAAAGGTTTTTATCCACTTTGCAATTGTTTGCTTTCTTGCCTTTATCACCCAAACTCTTCTTGTCGATTAACCCTTCAGCCTCCAATTTCGGCATTTCAGTTTGCAAATTGCCATCTGCTACAGAGCAATTATCCAGTGTAGCTGCCATATTAGAAATTACTGGAAGGCTGTTCAATTCACTGTTCAGACCCTTCTTTTTGCCAGAATTCTTGCCAGTTTTGGAACTCATAACTGAACCAGGACCGTTGCTGGTCAGTTCCCTTTTTCCCTTGGGGGTCCCTGTGGTAGTGATAGAGGAAGGAGATGTCGGTGCTTTTAGTGGATCAAAGCCTGGCAAGTTTGTGCTTGGCTCACTGCATTCAAGTGCCACATTACTCAATGCTTCCTCACAGTCTGAAATTTTGTCTTCACCATCAGGCTCAAACTCCAGTTTGTTTTCTGGGTCTAAATGTGCATGAGCCTGATGGTATCTTAGTCCATTAATGTGCTTGTATTTTTTGTTGCAGTTGGGGTGAGGACAGTCAATCAGCACTGGAGAAGAGCAGCCTTGGTCCAAAAAAGTAGTCTCAGGTTTCCCCTGTGGGGTGGTGGGAGTGCTTCTAGAGTTAGTACGAACACGTTTTCCAGATTTATTGTCCTCTGAACTGGAATTCAAATCAAGCTCCATTGGAGGCTTAGTTTTCCTCTTGTTTGTGGATGAGGGGCTGGCTTTCACCTCATCCATGGTGCAGTTTGGGGGTGTCCTGCGCCCACTGGAGTTAAGGCTGCCCCTCCTCCCCTTCCCATTGGCACCACCTCGATTCTTATTCTGAAGTCCTCTGGACTCTGCAAAACTTGCATCATTCCCAGGTACAGCTGCAGCTGCAGCAGACCTTGCTCGCTTTCCCCTCCCCCGTCCTCCACGCATTTCCAGGTCACTTGTTGGTGACTCACAAAACCTATATAAACAAGAGCAGATTTCATCAGCAGGAGCTGTAAACTGAATAAATACCAAAACACCACCACCTCCTGTAACAGAACCTTCATACATGTTAAAGGAAAGATGTCCTTCTTCCAAATGACAGTTACAGTCTCAAAGGGAAACTTATTAGAAAAGGACAAAAATGGTAAAAGAACAAGACCACCTAATTAGAACAATGGAAAGAAAAACTATCCAAACGTACAGAAATGCATTTTAACATTAATTGCCCTCTGATTGAATCTCGTGTGTTTCCCCTTCCCTCTCAAAAACACAAAACAAGAAGAAATAAAAACTCCCACTGCGCATTTCAGTATGGAACAGAGAATTACTCATTTCACTGCTGCATGTTTTCAATTATAACCAGTTGGTTTTTATTAATCTCCATACAGTCTCTTCACAGAGACTGGGGGTGAAAATACAGCAGAGAAAACACAGACTCAGAATGATTGCCTACCTAGGAGGGGCCCAGTCGTGCTTTGTGCAGTCCAGCAGTGTTCCCACATAAGTTTTGTTCCTCCACGTAACATTTACCACTAGGACACCTGCCAATGGGAGAAAAACAAAGTATTATCACAGTCAGAACAGTAATTGGGGTTGGCTTTTTGTTTTGCTCTTTCTTAATTTTTTTTCTCCTTCCCCACAAAGTGAGAGCTTTATTCTCATTTGCTTTCAAACACTGTGGTCTATACTGTTCCTCTTTTCTGGTTTCAGTGACCTCAAGTTAAAACCCACAGGAAAGACAGCAAACGACAAAGAACAAGAGTGCTGTGTGCACATGTGTATGGGTGTAAGAGTGTGTGTGCTTGTGTGACTGTGTGTGTAATCAAGATATAGCTGACAGAAGGAAATGGGTTTTGCCATGTCCTGCTGTAAAACAGCAACACTCATCTCTTAATTTTGCTATTATTGCACATAATTGCTTTCACTTGGCAGCCAGCCAGCATTAACTAAGCACCAGTTACACTGTTTAAATCAGTAGGTGACTGAGAAAAATCTGCTTTGCTTTGAACAATATGATAATGATGCTTCTATTTATTTGAAATTGCATATATCCAAACACACACGTATGCATTGCAAGTTTTGTTCATTGATATAGATGGAAACATGTATTAGTTGCCTTGCTTCTTCTTCTGTGGAAAGCAAGGGACTAGACGTGAAATTTCAACCATACAGTACAGCCAAGTAGAATAGCAATACAGATATATAGAAAGCAGGATCCTTTAAAAATATGTACTGCAATTTGTTTTTCCACTTATGACTTCTATTAAATGTAAATTCATCTGCCCACCTAAAGTAGACTTCTAATTTTGTTTAATTATCCCCGTGAAATGCATGCAGGGTAAGGATATGCTAATTAACAATAAAATAGCTTGGGGGGGATGTCATTCAAATGTTTTCAGGTTGCCCTCAAACACTTCTTCACATGACTTATCATCATGTTTATGGACTAACCAGCAAATAACCCCTTTAATTCATTAACTTCCACAGATAAACACAAGGTACTAGTATTGAACCAGCCTTCTCTTTTTATTAGAATGTACGCTGAAATAAAAAACATATTTCACCTAGCAAAGAAAGGCATGATGCAAAACATTTCCAGTTTGTGAGAGGCACGAAGGCACTAACTCACAGCTGCCAGTCCTGTGACTTGTTTTTCCTCCCCACTTCCCTTGTTCTAGCTGTAGCGTTTCTGTAACGGATATAATAATGGCACTGTGCCAGAACGTTTCCAGTCGGTCTTTTTGCTTTGTCTTACCAGTGCGATGTCTAATTTTGAACTAGAAACGATCCCTCTCCACTGCACCACGGTAAACACGCAACCACCCGCTTACTTCCTCACGGGGCCTTTGAACAGCAGGGTAGTATTTGAAGCGCTTTTAGCAGAGGTACCAGGGAAGAAGGGATTTCCTTGAAAATTCTCTGTAACAGTTTTGAAAATTATTCCCCATATGGTTTTAAGTTGCCACGATGATAAGGCTACTAGAATTTCTTAGGCTGTGGTGAACTAGTTTGAAGGATGAAAGATAACCGGCTCTTCCCACCAGGGTCAGCGCCAGGCTTTGAATACCTACGAGGATTAGGGTTAACTCGCTGTGGTGTGTTTTTATGACCTAGGCAAACGCGGCAGCCTGGAAAAACAACAAACACGTTTTACCCTCGCCCCCCTCGCAGGAGAAACGCGGCGGCGGAAGGGGGGGGGTGGGGGGTGGGGGGCGGGGGCCGGGGCCGCCCGCCTCATCCGCGCTCCCGCCCGCCGGCGCTGAGGGGCCTTTGTGGCCGCCGGCCCCGCGGGGCGCCCCGGCCCCCGCCGCCATTGGCTCGCGCTGCCCCCGGCTCCGGCTGCTGATTGGCCGCGCTCAGCCCCGCGGCAGCCGTCGCCCCAGCCCATTGGCAGCAGAGGCCCGGCGGGCTGGGGGCAGGGAGGCGCGCGCAGGCAGGCAGCGATCTGGGGGAGCGGCAGGCTCTGCCTGCCGCCAGGCTGCTCGGGTAGTCCCGGCGGCCGGGGTGCGGGGCCGGCAAAGGCAAGCGGGCGGAGGGGTCCGACCGCCGGTAAGCGGCTCCTGCGGCCGGGGCGGCCCGGACGGAACCTCACGTCCCCGGTCCGGGAGGGGAGCAGGCGGCCCCGCTGCGCCCCTGCCGCCAGCTCCAGAGCGGAGGGGAGCCTGGGGGCTCCGGGACCGCCGATGCCGTGCCGTTGTCCGGCAGTGCTGAAATCCCGCCACGTCCTGAAACCTGTGCGCCTACTTAGACGTATGGGCAAAAAACGTCAAGAGGCGAATACGCCAGTATATCCTCAGAGGAAATATTTGTCAGGGGAAATGGCGTTTCTCGCAACAAGCAACTCCAAACTATGTTCCCACCTGCCACTCGCACGCTAGTCAGGGAGAGAGATTAAAAAAGTGTTTCTCTGGTAACCTCGATGCCTTCTGTCCATCTTAATAGCTGGTCAGCTGTGACTCTGTAATGCTCCGAATGAAAATCACGGGTATTTTCCATCGCTAAATCCTGTTACACCATGCAGCCCATCTCCCTGCAGCAGCAGTCACTCCCTCCTGCCCGTTCACCAGTGTGCGTCGCATCTTCTAAATGCACAGAGGGCTTTCTGACTTCCCACAGAGTGTTATGGGAGAATTAAGCGTGCCATTCATTTTTCCCTAGCTTGTTCACCTTTATCCTTTTGTTAAAATGTAATTGTTAGGGTTTGTTTTTTAAACAGAGGTGTACTCCTGAATAAGTCTCCATCTTGCTCCATATTTGTAGTCTTGTCTATCTCTCCATGTACTTTATTAATTTACATATCAGAACTAGGGATAGTCTGTTACCTATTAATAGAAAAGAGGGCAAAGTAGAAGGCATGGAGCAGGTATAATAATAAAACCCCTGAAATCGATACATATTTCAGTAATTCTTCGAAGACATTCAAATGACCTTCCAGTGTAAGAAAGTCAATACTTCAAAAGCAAACACAAGTTCCTCCCTTAAAGTCCGTTACATTTAGCATCTCATTAAGTTTGTTAGTCTTAGAAAAGGGCCCAGTATGTAAGTAGGGGGGAAGATTAATCTCCATGCTGCATTACAATAACTGGCAAGGAACAGGTTTCCTTTCCCTAATGAACAGCACCATTACTCAGCCACAGGTAAGATTCTGCAGAACCGGCAGTGAAGGTAGCTCATTTAATCTTCTAAGATGATCACAAAAATGGGTTAAGAGAATGTAACTAACACTGGAGGTAGGACTGACCCCTAAGAAAACATGCAGCTGGAGGCCTACTAGGCCAAAACACAGGAAAATAAAAACTAGAGATGAGAAAGGTAAGAAGTCCACACTATAGACTAGATGCACTACTGAAGAGAAAGGATTTTTCTTGCTGTGCCATCAGAGTGTAATACTAGTTTTCTTTAACCCAAAATACTTGTCCTGGCACAGAGTTCAAGCTCAAAACAAGAATCTGTGGTGGGACTTCTCTGCACTGCCTCAGAGGCTGTACACAAATAGTAATAATACATGAGTCTTCAGTTCACCTCCAAGTATTGCACCTGAGTACACTGGGCACTAACCCTTCTCTAAGGTGTTCCAGCTCCTCTTTTGAGCATGTGAGTGCTGGGGCATAGCTCTCCACGTAGTCCCTCCATCTTATGAAGTGAGTATAATATCACGTACAGGAACAAACCCCAGTGGGGCTGTGTCAAGTGATAAGAAGTCCCTGTAATGAGACTTCCCATTACATTAGACTACACATTACCTAACAGTCATTTATTTAGCACTGCCTGAACAAGAGTGAAAATACAAACACAGTCTGAGGAACCCACAGGTTTCATACTGTGTGAATACAGAGATGTATTTTCATCTTTAAAAAAGCCTAAGAGGCTAAACTATTTAAAATAACCATTACTGAAGAATGGGAGATAAAATCAGGTGCTTGTAATGTAGTATGCCTGAGGATATCAGGGCTCTCAGATTCTAATTCAGGAAACCTGGCCAAACATCTAATCCTGTTCTTATGAGACTGGATCAAACAATAGTGAATATATTTAGACTACGTGCAAATGTTTATTCCACCAAGTAAGGGTGTCAGCGCAAGAGTTTCACCAGTTACCAGAGCACAGTTCACAAGATTTGGATGTAACAGAGAAAAACTTATCCCAAAATAAGGGTGTAAATGTCTTGATTTAATTTGGTTTATCATTCCATTTGCAAACTTCCTAACTATTCACAGGTAAAGTATATCTGAAATTAGCAATATCCTCTTCAGTCTTCAGTGTCAAATATCCTAAATTAAAGCACCCAATAATAAGAAAACAAAAATTTCAGAAGTTAGTACCATGCTGCTCTTTATCAATAAGGAGTAGACACAGTAAGTGGTGAATGTGTTCTGTGCAGGAATTATGAAATAGTGGCTAACATAAAAAAAAAAAAAAAAGAGGTCATGTTACCTAGTAGTTTTACAGTTCACCCACACTAGTCATTACCTTTTCTGCCAAAATCCATCCTTAGCCAAGGCAGGATCAAGGCAGTACAAAAGCCTTAATGTACAGCAAAGGTGCACACAGGACGTTACCTAGTGCCCACCACTGCCAACAGAAGTACCTCCTTTAACATCTAGGGGAATTTCATTAGACTGTTAGAAGCAAGAAAATATTTTGTATTTTGGTGTTTTCCTTCACAGTGCATGTACCATTATGAGCTTCTTTCTCTACTCATCACATTCATAATCACAATGCTTATGGCAAAATAGTACCCAACAACAGATAGGGAAAACTAACATGTCTAGAGCACAAGACCATTTTACATAAGCCATTCGGAAAGATATACTAGATTTATCTGTACAAAATAACTGGATGATTTGTACTTGGATTTTATTATGCAATGAAAGGTCACATGTCACAAAAGTGACCTGTAATAAAATAATTTTCAGAAATATACAGAATATAGCACTTTTTATGAGTTCTGTGGATGCAGTGTATCGGTTCTTTTTCCCCTCCCTTCCTTCTTTTCAGTGACTTACATAACAAAGACTAGACCTGAAATTGGCTACTTACTGTTAACTAAATTTACAGAACAAAATACATCACAAACTGGAAATTAACTACTTAAGTTTGTTGCTCGCTATTTCAAAAAAGAGCCATACTCTTTTAAAGTCAGCCTAACAAATACAGATGTGCTAGGTTGACATTAAAGCATCGCAGTCACAAGGCATCTTTAGTACCAAGCCAGGGTACCATTCATGTTGACTAATTTGACACTGCACTTCTAGCAGCCACATGAAGCTTGTAAGTTTCTACTCAAACCTAACAGGATACACTCCTGTAGATGCTCCTTCATCTAAAGAACACAAGACTGAAGGATCTTGTATAAAACAGATACTAATCCTTTTGCTTTTTTGACTCCGTTTTCCACAATGAACATAAGCCAAGAATTTTTATGCTTTGTATTCAAAACTTTGAAAATGAGATCATGTGGTTAGGAATCAAATTATCACATTAATATGTTAAATGCAGGCCCCAGTTTTTGAAAATACTGGCTTTAGAAAACAAACACATTCAAATTCCAATATAAGTAGACATTATTCAATTAATCAGACTGGAAGGCCTGACTTAATGTTTACAGTGTGGGCTGCTTTTGTGTTCAGATCACAGCAACTGCTACAAAATTCTGTTTAGTTCAAGTTGATTATTTTCCCAGAAAACTCAGAAGACCAGTTATCTGAATGGGCAGGCCTTTATTTTTGTAAAAGGAGCTGTTCCCTCCGTTCTTAGCAGAGAATCTGACCAAAAGTATCTGCAAAATTCTGGAGAAAGCAGATCTGCACAAAGTTTTTCTGAACACTTCTGTAACTGATTTGTTGAAGGATATTTAAATGATCTGCCAAAACTAGGAATCATTTGTTTGCCTTTCAGTCACCAAAAGTCACTTATGTTTAAGAAGTCACATAAATCACTTACGTTTAAACATAAGTGGAGTCCTACTTGCTCAAAATTCCCATTCAGTTAACCGTTCTGCCTACTGCCTTTACTATTCTGAGTATCATTTTAAGACAACTTTTGCTGATGCCAGAGAAAGATCTACAGAAGTATACTATGCTTTGTAGTGATTTTTCAAACATTACTTCTTAAAAAGTTTAATATGACATTCTTGTAGCAATATTCCTGTGGCATAGCAACTCTTGATGGTTGAGAGGCAATTCTCAGTATTGAGAAGGCATCACATCATCACTTGACATAACATTACAGCAAAATCAATTCCTCATATCTTTATGATCAGTGAATTCGTGAATTTGTTTGCAAACCAAATCCCATTTTCCTTTTGTCTCAGCCTTGCCAAGTACAAATAATACAGACATGCCTGAGACAGCCAAAGCACAGCATATCTATCATTGGTGAGTACCATGGATTGAACGTATCTTATTCTGCATCTGGCACTGTGAATTTTTTAATCCCACGTATATCTATTTGACATCACTGTTCTAACAGTAACTAAGTATATGAAATGCAAAAAGCCTCAAGAGCTCGGACAAGAGCTACTGCCAGAAGGCATGTGGCAACGCAGATGGAACTCCCACTAAAACACACAGCCACCCAGGTCTCTGGCTGCAGGGAGTGCCAGAGCCTTGCTTCAGTCATGGAGGGCTCCCAAGACAGGACCTGCGTGCGGTGCGAGCAGGTGGAGGATCTGCTCAGCATGGTGGCAAAGCTGAAAGAAGAAGTCACAAGACTGAGGAGTATCAGGGAATGCAAGAGGGAAATAGACTGGTGGAGCCACTCCCTACCATCCCTGAGACAAGCACACCAGATAGAAGCGTCACGAGAAGGAGTGGCTCCCCTGCCCTTGTGCTGCCAGGCAGAGGGAGGGGACCCAAGAGACAGAGGAGGATGCATGCAGATCCCTGCTTAGTGCAGTAGGCGAATCCTCTCCTGGCCGACTTCGTCCCCCCCAGGTGCCCTTACACAATAGGTAGGAGGCTCTGGAACCTGAGGGCCAGGAGGATGAAGGTACGGACAGTGAACCACCCAAGGGGTTGACTATGGGGAACCAGTCAGCCCCATGCATTACAGTGGCCACGGGTAAGAAAAAAAGAAGGGTAATTGTCGTAGGCGACTCCCTTCTGAGGGAAACAGAGGGCCCGATATGCCGACTGGACCCATCCCTTGGGGAAGTCTGATGCCTCCCTGGGGCAAGGATGAGAGACACTACCAGGAAGCTCCCTAGGCTGGTGAAAGCATCCGATTATTATCTGCTAGTGGTTGTTCAGGTTGGCAGTGATGAGGTAGCTGAGAGAGGTGCAAAGACAATCAAAAGGGACTTGAGAGAACTGGGGCGATTACCTGAAGGATCAGGAGCACAGGTAGTGTCTTCCTCCATCCCGTCGGTAGCCGGGAGGCACACAGAAAGGAACAGGAAGCCCCACCTCATTAACACGTGGCTCAGAGGCTGGTGCCGGTGGTAGAATTCTGGTTTTTTTGATCATGGGGCAGTTTACATGGCACCAGGCCTGCTGGAGAGAGATGGGGCTCACCTGTCGCAAAGGGGGAAAAGGATTCTGGCTCAGGAGTTAGCAGGCCTCGTTGAGAAGGCTTTAAACTAGACACGAAGGGGTATGGGGATAAAACCAGGCTTGCTAGGGATGAGCCTGGGGGTGGCATGCCTGTGTTGGAGAACAGATCCATAGCTCAACTGAAGTGCATTTACACCAATGCACGCAACATGGGCAATAAACAGGAGCAGCTGGAAGCCATTGCACACCAGGGAAACTGATGTGGTCGCCATCATGCAAACATAGTGGGATGACTCACACAACTGGAGCACTGCAGTGGATGGCTACAAGCTCTTTAGAAAGGACAGGCAAGGAAGGAAAGGTGGAGGGGTAGCCTTGTATGTTGGAGAGTGTTTTGACTATCTAGAACTCAGTGACGGTAATGATAAGGTTGAGTGCTTATCGGTAAGGATCAGGGGGAAGGCTAATAAAGCAGATATCCTGGTGGGAGTCTGTTATAGACCACCCAGCCAGGATGAGGAGACAGATGAAGTACTCTACAAGCAGTTGGCTGACGTCTCACAACCTCTAGCCCTTGTTCTCACGGGAGACTTCAACTTACCAGATATCTGCTGGAAGTACAACACAGCAGAGAGAAAGCAGTCTCGGGGGTTCCTGGAGTCTGTGGGAGATAACTTCCTGACACAGCTGGTAAGCGACCCAACGAGGGGAGGTGTCCCACTGGACCTGCTGTTTATGAACAGAGAAGACCTGGTGGGTGAGGTGGTGGTCGGAGGCTGTCTTGGGCTCAGCGACCATGACATTATAGAGTTCTTGATTCTTGGAGAAGTAATGGAGGGGGTCAGCAAAACAGCTGCCCTGAACTTCAGAAGGGCAGACTTTGGATTGTTAAGGAATCTGGTTAACAGAGTCCTTTGGGAGGCAGTCCTGAAGGGCAAGGGAGTCCAGGAAGGCTGGATGTTACTAAAGAAGGAAGTCTCAAAGGTGCAGGAGCAGGCCGTCCCCGTGTGCCGGAAGTCGAGAAGGTGGGGGAGAAGACTGGCTTGACTGAATAGGGAGCTTTGGCTGGAACCCAAGAAAAAAAGGAGAGCTTACCGCCTTTGGAAGAAGGGGTAGGTGACTCAGGAGGACTACAGGGATGTTGTGAGGTTATGCAGGGAAAAGATTAGGAAGGCCCAGCTGGAACCTAAACTGGCCACCACTGCTATCTTTATAAAAACACTTTTTGTTATCTTTATCAGTGACAAAAGGAGGGACAGGGAGAATCTCCCTCCTTTGCTGGATGTGGAAGGTAACCTTGCCACGAAAGATGAGGAGAAGGCTGAAGTACTTAATGCTTTCTTTCCTCAGTCTTTAATAGTCAGACTGGTCATCCTCAGGGTTGTCAGGCCCATGCTGGGAGATGGAGATAGTATGGAGCTAGTATGCAGAATGAAGTCCCAGTTGTTGAAGGGGTGCCAGTCACTGACCTGCTCCTTCACCTGGATGTTCACAAGTCCTTGGGGCCAGATGGGATCCACCCAAGGATACTGAGGGAGCTGGCAGAGGAGATCGCCAAGCCACTCTCCATCATTTATCAGCAGTCCTTGTCAACCAGGGAGGTCCCAGATGACTGTAAGCTAGTGAATGTGACGCCCCTCTACAAGAAGGGTCAGAACGAGGATGCGGGGAACTACAGGCTTGTCAGCCTGACCTCAGTGCCGGGAAAAGGTCATGAAGCAGATCATCTTGAATGCCATTACATGGCACGTGCGGGACAACCGAGGGATCAGGCTCAGCCAGCATGGGTTTATGAAAAGGAGGTCCTGCCTCACTAACCTGGTCTCCTTCTATGATAAGGTGACCCACTTAGTGGATGAGGGGAAGGCTGTGGACATTGTCTACTTGGACTTTGACACTGTCTCCCACAGCATTCTCCTGGAGGAGCAGGCTGCTCACGGCTTGGACAATTGCATTCTGCGCTGGATTAAAAACTGGCTGGACAGCCGAGCCCAGAGAGTGGTGGTGAATGGAGTCAAATCCAGTTGGCAGCTGGTCACGAGTGGTGCTCCCCAAGGCTCAGTGCTGGGGCCAGTCCTGTTCAATATCTTCACTGATGATCTGGATGAGGGGATCAAGTGCATCCTCAGTATGTTTGCAGATGACACCAAGCTGGGTGAAAGTGTTGATCTGCTGGAGGGCAGGAAGGCCCTACAGAGGGACCTGGACAGGCTGGATCATTGGGCCGGAGCCAACGGTATGAGATTCAACAAGGCCAAGTGCCGGGTCCTGCACTTTGGTCACAACAACCCTGTGCAACACTACAGGCCTGGGGAGGAGTGGCTGGAGAGCTGCCTGGAGGGAAAGGACCTGCAGGTGTTGGTTGTCAGCCATGTGAACATGAGCCAGCAGTGTGCCCAGGTGGCCAAGAAGGCCAATGGCATCCTGGCTTGTATCAAGAAACACTGTGGCCAGCAGGAGCAGGGAGGTGATCGTGCCCCTGTACTCGGCACTGGTAAGGCCGCACCTCGAGTATGGCGTTCAGTTTTGGGCCCCTCACTACAAGAAGGACATTGTGCTGCTGGAGCGTGTCCAGAGAAGGGTAAGGAAGCTGGTGAAGGGTCTGGAGAGCAAGTCCTACGAGGAGTGGCTGAGGGAGCTGGGGTTGTTTAGTCTGGAGAAGAGGAGGCTGAGGGGAGACCTTATTGCTCTCTACAGCTACCTGAAAGGAGGTTGTAGTGAGGTGGGGGTCGGACTCTTCTCCCTAGTAACAAGCGATAGGACGAGAGGAAATGGCCTCAAGCTGCACCAGGGGAAGTTTAGGTAGGACATTAGGAAAAACGTCTTCACCAAAAGGCTTGTCAAGCATTGTAACAGGCTGCCCAGGGAGGTGGCTGAGTTTCCATCCCTGGATGTATTGAAAAGAAGGGTAGACGTGGTGCCTGAGGATATGGTTTAGAGGTGGACTTGGCAGTGATAGGTTAGCAGTCGGACTCGATGATCTTAAGGGTCTTTTCCAACCTTAACGATTCTATGATTCTGTGAAATCTATAACCTTAGGATTATCTCAAGCTTCTTCATTGCCTTTGGCTTACTAAGAGCAGCATAAGATTTGCCTCACAACATCAGCATCATCACCAATCCCAGATCCACATACACACCTGCAATTCATCCAGGCATAAAATCCAGAGAACAATGCTTGTATTAGGACTTGCAATGCAACTGGCTTATTTCTCCCTGATTTCTTCCATCACAAAAGTAATCTAAAATTAACAGTAAACGTTCTACCTATGAAGTCAAGTCTTCTACACTGAATACTGATCTGGTAGACATACAATTTATTTACTACTTTAATCACACTCTCTGTTTAACAGGGCACCAGAACTTAACTACATCTACAGCAGGTGCATATGTAACAGACATCAACAAGCCTGAGAATGTAATTACATCAGGTGGCCTGGAAATACAAGACTGGTGGTGTTTTTTGTTTGGGGGGTTTTGTTTGGTTTTTGTTTGGTTTTGTTTTGGGTTTTGTGTGTTGGTTGGCGGTTTTTTTGGGGGGGTGTTTTTTGGTTTGTTTTTTTTTTTTTTTTTTTTTTTTTTTAAGAATAAAAAGAGCCCTACTGCTGTGCTGAATGTTTGAAAAGTCACTTTAACCACATCCTGTAATCAAACCATCTGGAGCACAGATCTGCAATTAGTCATCCTGGACACTGGACTTTATCTGAACAAATACTGTATAGCAATGAAGCTGAGAAGATTGGGTAGAATTAAGGAAAAGAAGCATAATGAAATACTGCTGGTATGGTCATAAACCTTTGAGACGCTTAGCTGTGGTGTTAATTTAGTACTTTATGAAAGCACAGTAAGCTTAAAGGGCTGAGATGCTAAAACCTGCTATTTTAGTTAATGTTGCCCTGCTGGTGGCTAAAGCAGGTTGGCGTTACTATAGCCACATAAACTACAGCAGCTTCTTAAGTGTAACAAACTTTGTTCATATTCATGTGATTTCCAGTAAGTTCTGAGCAATGTCAACCTAAATTTCATGGATAGTTAATTCAAATGGCATGCCCTTTCTTTCCCCCTTCATTATGAAATCGTCAGCACAATATATTTAAAGCAGCAACCACCACCCTAGCTTGAAAAAGCTGCATTATACCTTTAATGATACACAAACTAAACATATATTCCCTGGACTTGTATTACATACTCCCATTTGAATTCAGAAAAGAAGAGAAATTGTACAGTGAGGAGTACCTCTTGGAGTCATGGAGTTGGGCCACCAAGGAAACAACTTTTTCATCCCGCCTAATAACTCTAATATATTTTCTTAATCTAGAGATTTATCCCAGAGCCTTAAGAAGAAAAAACACTGAAATAACTGAAGAAGGCCAGTTTCCCTATGAGCCTATATGCTTAATACACAGAAGAACACACAGCCACTTCCATCATTGTCATGTCTCCCACCGCCTTTTTTCTGAAGCCTGATGAGCTATATTGATTTGGAAAAATCATTGAGCTTCTTGGAAAACTAAACTCCAGCTTATTCACCACCATCTATTTCTCTCTCATTAAGACAGTTGGTCAATATTCAGTTGAATGGTCAGCTAAAAGAAGCTATGGTTTATTTTCTTTTTCTTGCCTCCCTAGCAACATTATCCTTTTCCGGCTTTAGTATAAAACAAAACAGCATGTTAGGAAGACTTCTTGCTGAGGGTGAGCTGAAATGGTAGTGCTTCTGGAACAAAGGTATGACTGAAATGCTAAAGGCAGGTTGGCTCTGGAAAGCAGGGCAGCATCTAATCAAAGAGCTTATGTCCCTCATCAGTTATAATAACCATGCTCCACTATAATTTTTTCAGCATATGTTTCTTTTAAAGACAGTCTGTCTAACAAATAACCAGTAAGCAAGATCTAAATGCAAATGGAGAGCTGAAAGAAAAACAAATGGTCCTAATCAAATACAAGGCGAATTTTTACACTCATTAAAAGAGCAATAAAAGACTCAATGAAAACTGGGTAATACTCCAGCAAGTACATCAGATTGGGTCCTAAATGGCTTGTAGGTTTATCCACAACTGAATAGTTCTACTAAAATATGAGCTACTTAGAATGGCGATTTTGAAAACTATGAAGCCACAGTGACAAACATAATTTTCTCCTGTCAGATTTCTATCAAAGTGATTAGGTTTTGGCAGGACTAGGAGAACTTTTGGATAAATTGCTGTTACACCTCTTGAATGTCAGACCGCATGTTTGCAGTGTTTACAAGAAAATGTGCAATTAATGTTATTATAAACTAACCATAGGTTTCTGACCTCCAGAGTACAACTACAGATTTGTTTTTGTACACACCTTACCTTTTCTTTGGCCAGAGTAACTGAACAACTACACTGTTCTACTGAAGCTTGAGGATAAAACTGCAGTCTTTATTTCAGCTGACACTAAAAATGCAAGTTGAAAATCATTTAACATCTGTGTGTTCTTAAGAAAATCAAATCTGTTTCAGAAATAAAGTATTTTGTTTCTAGCAGATTTTTTTCTCTTTTACTCCAGCAATCATAACTGTGATTCACATAGCCTGACACTGAAAAATGTCACATAGTCTCCATGTTAGAAGAAGGAAATGCTGTTCTGTAATCCCCTGAATTTACCACTCACTTCTCAAGGAGTGTTATTTCAGCTCCTATATTTCTGCCCTGTGGAATACACAGACACTCTTCTGCCTTCTACTAGAGTGAAAGGAAAAGAAGCCCTACAATTCACTGCCTTTGCTTGTACTCTAGGACCATATGTCACTTGAGATAAGCAACAGAACATAGGGCTTTTCAACTCATCTGTCACACTTCCTTCCTGCAGTTTATATTAATTACAGGATCTCTTCAGCTAGTTATTTCTCTCCCAAACTCTTTCACCCTTAAAGTAAATAGCAAAGCAAAACAAGACTGTAGTGTAGGGAAAAACACTGTTGTTTAAATACAAGAAGACCAAAGAGGGGAAACCAAAAACATTTTTTCTTGCCCTGACAAGCATTGAGGAGTTCCTTTAATAATTATCTGCCTCATTTCTATTCTTCATCTCAGACACCAGACCGCAGAAATACTGTTTTCATCAGCAGACTGTTGAGAAACAGCTGCAGAAATAGGGAAGCTGGTATAAATTTCTGTGTGTATGCATGTCTGTGTGTATCTGTCTAGCAAAAAAATAACTCTTGAGGAGCTTATACATTTTTGTTTTTCTTCTGAAGATGAATATTAGGACCTCTCAATAGAAGTTTGTGTCCCAGTGCTGAATTCTGCTACTGTAGGAACAATTCACTTGGAGAGTAAAAAGCAAGCAAATAACAGATGAAAATGCACTTATAAAACCTTCAGGTGTCTTTGGTGATTAGTTCCCCAGTGGTCTACATTATGATAAAGAGCTGCCGGGTGCAAACAGTGGTACAATTATTTATCAAACAGTAGTGCAACTAATGAAACATAAAGGAATGGAAAGCAGAAGAAAGAGAATTTGTGGAAAAGAAACAGCATGGATAAAGAAACAATTCCAAGCCCAAACCATGAAAATGCTTCTGAATCTGTAGACTGCAGATACCAGAATTGCAGTCGAGCCTTGCAAACAATTCTGCTCAACCTCAAAGAGCTGCTGCTGATCCACGTACCTCATTGGGACTGAGAAGCAGAGCCTCTTATAATACTTTCTTTAAAGTCAGAGCATTTATTTGCTTTTGTGCCAGGTTTGGATCCTTTTCATCTCTAGCTACCAGGCCCAGGAGACAACACATACCTATAGTTCTGCTGGCAGCCAGCTGTGGCCTCAGTAAATCATAAAGCTTCCTAACAAGCCATTCTTTACAAAGGCCAACTGCAGTTACTAGACATTATAACTTCTCTATTATTCCACTCACTGGAATTTAAAATAACAATTTAAAGCAGTGGCTGAAAACACTGAAATCTACTGAATGGCATTTTACATAGCTCTCTCTCTGTATTAAGCTTCACTTATTTCATGAAGACTTCATTGTCCTCAGCCTGGGAAAAGGGTAAGTAAACACCTAAGACAGACACATCCAAGACAAAGCGGAGGGAAAAAAAACATTTGCAATTTCTTTTGCAGAACTCCCTCAGGATTTCTTAATACATCTAACAGGAGACAAGTACCTCTTCTTCCATTCAGTTTGTGGGACTTGCAAGGACACATCTTTTATCTTTGTGGAGGTAGACTCTGTTAAGATCTTAATACAGTAATATTCTACCATGAAACTTCACAATAAAATACATAAAGCTAAAAGTGGTGTACTGTCAAACACGGGATGTACACTAGAGTCCTATGAATACTACAACCGTAAATGAGGAGTTCTGTCTTTTCTACCTCTTTCCCACCCATGCACTAAAAATGAATCAATTTAGTATGGTGAGGCCCCCCATTCCACTTTTTCTTCTGTCTAGGAAAAGCAAATCAAGAACCTTGCACATCTGAGGCTCTTTTTTCTATAAAATTGATTCAGTTTAAGATTTGGAATAACCTTATTGTAAGGTCTTTGTTGCTATAGTTAACAGATTAAAACCAAAACTGTGCTTGAAATTCCACCTTCTAGATTTGAAAACCACAAAACAAATACTATACATTGCCAAGGTTAAATGCTACATAATTTTTACAGCCCTTACCCCACAAACTAGTGCTTTTCCTTAAAAAATAGTAGGCAGTTCAGTCCTTCCCATTATAAAGTTCTTGCATTTTGGTGGGGAAAAAGATGCCCAGAACAGTTACAATTATTTCGGTAACACACTTAAGATACCAGTTCTGTTTTGTAAACAAGCCTAATGAACTATGACTAATAGTATTCTCCTTGAGCAAAGAAAGGTAAAAGGGCTTTTCTTAGCATCTACTGAAGCAAAGTAGACATTTTGCTGGGACAGAACAAAAGTATGCTACTTATCAGCCAAGCAGCTTCAATAGGTGTCAAGAGTCCTGCAGAGCAGTTCACTGTGATTTTTTTTTCCTGTTTTAACTTACCTCCCTGGTGGGTAAACTAGTAAAACATCTAGTTAACCAGTTGGCTTATTCCAGCTGTTTGTCAATAGTGATGCAATGCAAGGGCAAGCTACCAGCAAACTGATTTCCCACTAGCAATCAGTGCACTTTCTGCTAGGCTTCTCTTCTCTTGCCAGTAACTGGTTGGACAATTTTCCTGTAGGAGTCCTTTGTGCAGGCTGTCCCAATTTCTCCACTTATTAATAAAAGCCTGGCTAGTTTTCTCTGACCTGCTGAGATCTATGCCACTACACTACTACAGCTTCTCTTGGCTTTTTCATTCACTAGAGCTGATCAACCTTTGACCCTCACAGGTTAGAAACAAAACTATTTAGACACTGAAGACAGAAGTGTTGCATAAAATGTAAGTAAAAATCTTAGGGTCCTAGGAATCCTCATATAATCAGTTAAAAATCTCTACATTTCTTTTGGCAGTGAAATATCTCTCAAAGGATCAACACAGGCATGGCCTCCCTCATTAAAATACAACCAACATGATGACAGAAACCTGTATTTCAATATTAGGAGACTATTTTCCCATGGCACTAAAAGAAAAAAAGAAGCTGGACTTTCAGACATGACTTAATTCTTTCCTTGGTCAGGCAAACACTATCAAGATAAAGCTTGCTTTACTCCAGAATCTACACACAAATTTCAGTATAAATTACTGACTGCACTTTAGCCTCATCTGAAATGTTGGCCCCTGAGGCTGATAAGCTCTGACCCCAGGTGGCACATCCAGCCCTCCCACAAAAGGCAGGAACATTATTGCTTTGTACTGAGGACTGCAGCCCATGAGCCAATCAATCAAGCTCCCTGACAGCTTTTACAGCCTCCTCACATTAGGCCTAAGTCAAACTCCATGGCTCCTATTGTTCACATTATTCTTTTTCCCTCTGCTCTGATGAAGTTAGGGCAAGTCCAAGGCTTCAATGAGAAAGAAAGGCTATTATGAGCAGCTCAGAGTTTATTGACTCTGAGCTGTACAACAATGGCCCAAAAGCCTTTTCCCTGAAAGTAACACATTCCTAATTGCTAATAATCATCACTAACAAAGATCAACCCTTAAGACACATACTTGTATGAAAGAAAGGTGTAACATTCAAACAACTAGACTCCTCACCTTTACATACTAAGGAAGATTTCCAAAGATAATTTTGTGCACACCAAGGATGATAACCTTTTAGTCACACAGAACTGTCATAGAAATGTTGGTATGTTCCGTAACATAACTCGTGTATTAGAAAACCAGTGACCAAAACTGATTTGATTAAAAATATCCCTTGTGGAATTGTGGTATGCTAACTGTGGACAAAGGGGTATGTTCTTCTTTAGTCACTGTATAGTATTTCAAGATCAATATCACATTGTGCTTGAAGTGGAAAAACACTTTCAGAACTAATCATGATGTCATTATTTTTCCCTAGTGTTCTCCTGAGGTCTGAAGAACATTTAAGTGGGACTCCTACATGTCTGACATGGAAGAATACTGACTTGTCTTTGAAAACTTTCACCCTTAATATTACTATTATTTTTAAACAACTGTGTATCACTTCAGTTGCATGCATAGATTTTACTACCCCCAACACATCATTTAGAGTCATAATGTGCTGTTGCCAAATGCGCAGAAACCCTTTTCTTCTGTAAGAAGTTCAACACTGAGTAACGTGACTAGATTTTACAGTTGACAAAGTCTTCTGTGTCTTTTTTCCTATTCATCAAAGTTAAAACTGGAACAACAACAACAAAAAAAGAAAGCCGTTTTAAGGACTAATTTTGATAGGAATGGAGTTTGTAATCAACTAGAAACCAGCTGCAGTAACTCCAGAGATCAGTTTCCCTGAATACTAAAGAAACAGAAGAAAGTGGGTAGTCTTTCTTTTTTTTTTTTTAATACTACCTTAGCTGTAGCTTTAGACAATTCCATCATTATAACTTCATCTTATAGGAAAAGATAATCTCATTTTAAATTACAGAATAGAAATTAATAGCCATAAGTGAATATTTATTTACTCTCTTAAACCTGAATATCAGTACTAAGACAGTGAGAGGTACTTTCAATTAAACTGTTTCATCCACATATTTGTTAGTGCATCGACTTCACAATTGGACTGAACCAGTAGTACAGGACTCAGAGAGCCTTCTGGGAATGTGCTGGCTGAAAGAACAGCAGCTTCCTTCTGCTAAAACCCCTGATAGCAGCTTGCCTTTTCAGCTGTCATTCAGTCCAATGTGGCTTTTCATACAAAACCAGAGATCAAGTGCAGACTAAAAGCTTGTTTCAAATGAAGGACTCCCCTCTCCCTCCCTCGCTTTCAGCTGAAAGCATATTTACACCCTGAAGAATGAGAAGAACTTATAATTTGTAGTCCATCAAATAGCTTGTTTTCAGATTCTGCTGAAGTTTCACAGTTACTTAGATGGACACCTGAATAAACAGCAGGAAGCACTGGTAGTGCTGGAGTAGCATAACAAAAATTAGAAATACAGCAGGCCTTCAATTTATTTATGTAGCTACAGTGGATCAAACAGTCACAGTACTAGTAACTCAAGTTTTTTATCCCTATGAATATTCTCTTATTTCCTTTCTTAGAAATAGTAACAACATGCAACATTAAATTTCTTGTCCCTCAGGGACATAAAACATGGCTGAGAAAAACTGGCAGAGCAGCGTGAAAAGGTAAGCACTGCAGCACTCTGGACTGTCCTGTTTACAGTGCTGTCAATTAGCGCTCACTCACAGGCACTGCATTCAGCTTGAGCATTTTTAAAAGGGAAATAAATGTAATGCTATTCTTGTCAACTTACAAAGCTGAGAAGTAGTGCTGCTATATTTAACCTAAATGCTGTTTTTCATGGGTGCTCTGCAGGATGAATGATATCTGATTTAGAAAAACGACAGTGATTTTGCTGAGCTTTCCAAAATCAACACCCATTTTAGTGGAACAAAACAAGAGGCTGCTGAAGCACATTTGTCTTTCTGATGATGTATATTCACGAAGTACAGCCCATAACCCACCTACTCACAGCAGCTTCAGACAGCTAGCCTCACCCACAGATCCTTGCAATTTAATGAACAGCCATATCCAACAGATCTGTTACCAATAGCCTGACAGTAGTTATTCTTTTAGACTCCAGGCCCAAAAGAGAAATTTGTCATTGCTTAAATAAATTTTACAGATGTAATAGATAAAGGCAATAAAGAAAACAGGGCTTTTATAAAACAAAATCGACAGAGCAAGAAAGCTGAACCTCTAGGCTGTGCGCAGGCGCGCTGGTCTTGTGTGTACTGAAGGGAAATAGACAATGAAGGTTAGGAAGCATGAAATGACAGCCTTCTTTGCTTTTCAGGGAACGTAAATTTTATTCACAGAACGTAAATCTCAAAGTCATGGTTTTCAATCTGCATGCGTGATCACATGAAATTGATTTCAAGGAGATTTGGAAGTATTTAACTCATTGCTCAGAGATGCAAATCCCATCTTGTACAATCATTATGGTAAAAATAGAGGGAAAAATGGGTGACGTTTCAAGGGTTCTGCCTATACATTTTCATTTTTCAGATAGTCTCAGCTCATTAAGCTTCCATTTCAAATACGGACCTGTCTGTATTGAAGCATGCAAATAAAGCTGCATATGCTCCATGTTTTAGGGCAGCTTAAAACTGGTAATGAATAATACAGCTTAAATGAAAGACATTCTTGAATATGGTTGCCACAATGTAACACACCCATGCTTATGTTCCTCCCTAAATGAGCAGGAAAACATCAGTCAAATGCTTCAGTAAACATGGCAGCAGCCCTAATGTGGATGCAGTGCTGAAAAGTTTTTGGAAATGCGTAAAAACATTTCTCAACTTTGGCACGTCTGCTGCATCTCCCAGAGGTTTTTTTTATAATTTGATACCTTTTTCTTGATACTTCACCACTTCTCACAAAACCAATCAGATAGAAAAACTGTTGTTGTTAAATTAAGAAATCCCAAACCACAGATTCTTAAGCATGGTGTGTCAAGTCAATACATGATGGTATTAAAAATATCTCTGAAGTGCAGTGTTTTCTAACAGAAAACAGATCTATTCTTGAGCACAGATGAGCTTCCCCTGTGTCAGTAAACACAAACTGACTCTGTTTAAAACACAGAGGAAACTGGTTAATTTCTATCTCAATAAAATTTATGAAGCAATAAAAACTTTGTAGTACAAGCTGTGTGGTTTGTTTCACTTCCTTGTCACATGAATTAATGAGGAAAAGTCTTCCCTTCATTCTGTTACAAAGACTCATACCGGAGAGGGTACCATACGCTGACCAAAAGCCCCAAGAGCCTAATTCTGATTTCCACTCCTCATCTGCAATTTCTTTATAAAGTTTGGCAAGGAACATTTTAATTTCCCATCTTTGCTATGACAGTGTTTGTGAACTCAATCACTATTGCACTGTGAATTGTGCTTAGTAATATAGTATAACTGACAGGAAAAAAATGGAAAGAAATAGCATGTCTGAACTAGGGTAACTGTCATCAGATCATACTAGTATAACCCTTAATCCTCTATTTATGATACTGAAAATGTCAGCTAATTTAAATTTCCACAACCTCTGAATAGGAGCAAAAGGGAGGGGGAAATGTACTGAATGTCTGAAAGTATGCCTGCAAGAGCAGAAGCAGAGAAGACTTTATGCATAATATTTAGTCAGATTAAGTACAACTCTGCACTGCATGTGTTTTTGTCATTGATGTTTTCCCTGACCACATGAAGAAAGCTTCTGAGAGGCCCCAAAATGGAGGCTTCTGGGGTTGTTTTGGTCTTTCTCTTCAAATCCTCCAATGCATTAATTTCCCGACCTCTCTCGTAATGTAAAACTACAGCTCACTCCTTACATGATCAACTTTGTCAGAACAACTTCCGATCAGGCAGCAGCTAATCCACTACGGGTAATGGTTTCTGTCAGGAAGGAAGGAAGTGAAATGATGCCATCATTATACTACATGCATGGAATAATCTATGCACCTCACGTGGACCTCCCCTTTTGTGAAATACCAGGGTGTAGTATCAAACCCATATAAAATATAGCTCCCTCAGTCCTAATGTGTGAATGTGGTTCCATTTAGCCAATGCATTTTCTGTTATACCCCTGGACATTGTGGGATTCACTGGGGTGGATATTCACCCAACTGTAGGCTGGGAGACAACTGCATGGAAAGACTGCTCCCGTCCTTTTGGTCCTCCACACTATTTGTATAGTTGTCATCATCTTTTAACTCACCTACCTGCCTTATAGAGAAGAGTCTTTGTATTTCAGGACACAAGATTGCCTTAAGATGACCATCTGAAACCACAAAAGTAATTAGCAAAAACAATACTGTATTTTCACTCCCTTATACTTCCTGTGCAATATTCACCAGCAGATTTGAGGCCACTTACAGGGAAGGATGGAGTGGAATCACACAGAATCAGGGCATTTCATCATGAAAAGTAGGCAGCACTCACAGAAAAAGCATGCGAATGGGGAAAAGGTCAGACCTCCATATGTCTCCACCCATGGGTTCCTGTGGATGGACCACACCTCTAAGCGGCACACAACCAAATGCAGTAAGAACAGATGCCGCAACAAGTAGTTTGTAACACTTCAGGAAGGTGTGAAAGAAATGGCAGTTCGCGGCCTTTCTCAAATCTTTGGCTGAAACCTCCCTCCTCACGCAGAAGGCAACCGAGGCTGTGGCACTGTTCCCTCAGTTTCACTCTGTTCAGAGGTTCTACCAATGATCTTTGGGTATTTTAGTCAACTAGAGGCTGGGTTTCTTTCTCATGGACCTTTCTCTGCGACAGAGACAGAAGAGAGTACTAGACATCAAGGTAAGACCATACATTTGTTTTAACTGTTAAGGGACACAAGAACATGGATGTCTTTCTGCCTCTTTTGGGAACTGAACAAAAGTAGGACTTTTGTCCATTGCTAAAAGGATGTTATCTCCTGGAAGACCTTTCCTATTTTGGTTGGAGAGCTTCTGCAAATGTCATTCTGAGAAAGCAATGTTAAAATGACTTATGAAAGCTCCACAGAAGGGGGACACCTTGCTTTTGAAACAAAGAATACCAGTGGAGATTTGAGGATTGCATATTTGATAACAGGAACTGATATATTCTTCTTTAAAAAGATCTGAAATGAACTAAAATAACTACCAGACCACTCAAAAAAGAGAGAAAACTAGGTTTTTAATGAATGTCCATGGAAAACATTTGCAGAGACTACGTCTTTTTCCCTTTATCATATTACTTTCAGCCCAGATCCAGTTAGCATCTTACTTAGGAGAAGCCTTCTTTTTCTTTGCAGAGTCCAATGCACTATGCACAGTCCGAAACCACCTCTATTTTAGTACAAAACCTTTTGGGGACAGGCAGATAAAAAGGCTGTTTGGTAAACTAAGTCAGATTCCAAGGAAGAAAACTTAAGGATACAGAAGAGCTACACCAAAGGAAACCCACATTGGGTTTTTGTGGTCTCTTTCCAGCTGTCAGGATTGGTAGGCTGGTAGAAAGCTGCTACCTTTACCCTTTTATTGTAAAGTTTTGAAAGCTGAAATGACGCTATGGAAAAACCTCTTGGGCAAAGATTCCCTATTGCCCAACAGACCCATTCTAACTTTCCTTAAATTTTGCAAACTCATTTTATGTTTTGCTTCTCTCCTCAAAAAAGTCCCTTTTTCCCTCACTTGGTAAAACTGCTTAGTGATTGAGAACTGTTTCTGAGAACACAAAAACCTGCATTTGGTCTATCAGAAATGCAAACTTGACCCAAACATTCATAAAGACATTTTGTTTACACTGAGAGGATCCTGAAGGTATAAGCATACTCATGAAACAAATAGTATTTCCTAATCAGTGATGTATTTAACAACCATTCTTTTCAAGAAGTTTGTTTTCTGAACCTATAGACTAGTGCAAAGACATGACTCAGTATTTAAGACTACAAATAACATAAGGCAAATCTGATAAACCTGAAAAACTGGGAAGTGGAAGTAGAACATCCTTAAACCAAAAGACTGCAGGTGATTCTCTCAGTAGCTAGCCTTTAAGGTAGTTCAGAAATTATTCCATGCAAAATGGCAGTCACTGCATTTATTTCAAGTACTTTTAAATTTCACAGATCAAGACTCACTCTTTTAGAAAAACTGAAACCTGTTTTTGTTTCCGATATGTCTATCTTTAGGGTTTAAATATATCCACTCCTAGTACATTTGGGAATTGCTGAAAAGGAACCTGCAGACATCTGTGGATAGGAGGCTCTACCTGACAGGAGGCTATCAGAAGCATTCAGAGAGTAGAAAGATAATTCCTTCTCTCCAAAGGATTTCCCACCTACATAATTAATAGTCCCTTGGCAGTCAAGGCAGAATGCTTCCCAAAAGATGTGAGTCAATTTTGGTCTTTGATTTTGAGAGGAAAGGCACTGCAAACATCCAAACTTCCAAATTGCTCCACATTTCAGATATTCACAGTGATAGCCGCTACAGACATAAAGGACGAATGTATGTCTAGATAAACTTATTTTTCTGATTCTACCCTCTCACCTGTCCTGTCTAGAGAATGTAGCAGGCACAGTCAAAAGTTAGGTTGTTATTAGCTGAAGATCTCTTTTCTTCAAGGCCTTCTCAATGGGAAATTAGTAAACCATCTACATAAAATACTTTTAGAGAAGTGTGGGGTTTTCTCTTGTTGTCCATGAGAAAACATCCTTTTTGTTTTGGAGATTCTAGGCAGAGAGAAATGTAATGTATTTCCAAGCTAGATGCTCACTGGTAAAAACGTTCATAATCAAATGGCTAAAGGCTGTTCTTTGACAAAACTATATGGCTGACCAACTGAGAAATTCATAGATCTTTAGACTTCATTAAATTTCAGGAGTGCAAAGGAGGACTACAGAAAGAACCCAAATGAATGATAAATCAAAGAGAACATTGTTGGTAAAGCTCACTATTACTCTTTCTCTGTCATGGAAAGTCAGCTATAGGGAAAACAACACAGAACTAGGAAAATCTTAAATACTATTACTGATAGGTGGTAGGAAATAATGAAGAAAGAATGAGAAAAGTGGAAAGACTAAGTGTGAAATTCTGTCTCTTTATCACTGGCTGCGACTGTCTTATAGATGCCATAAATAAAATATACCTGGCTATATCTTTGAGACCTTGAAGAGATTTTTTTTCTTCTCTCCAAACAAAACTCAGCATATAACCCTACCCCTCAAAGGAACAAAAATGCTAATACATATTTACTGCTGGAAAAATATTCCATTGAAAAATAGTTTGAAAAACTGAAGAAGAGCAGTATGTATATATTACACTCCAAACTTAAACCAACAGCTGTCCTCACAGAAAGATTAGTGTTATTTATGTGCCTCGCTCAGGCTCAGCAGTACTCTTAGATCTCAATATGCTATACTATGTTCATAACAGTGCCTTCCCTCTTTCTTCTTAGGACAGCTTTAAAAGATTACATTACAGAAAAGCAAAGGTTACTGGAGACGTGTCCTTCAAAATTGTGAGATATTTACTAGCTAAGTATTGGTATGAAAAATTAAAGCTTAAGCCAAGCACACAGGTAACTTCCCAGCAAAGAGTACCTGCACCGTCTCCTTTTTCCTTCAGCTGTGTAGATTCAACAATTGGTCACTTCATTACTAGGCTGTCCCTAAAAGAGTCGCTCTCTGTTCCATATTTGGTTCCCATGAGCCCTTGATTAATAGCTGTCTGCTATAATTTATATGTAGCCCTGGTTTAGGCAGCACAATTTTCTTTTCACTGCCATTTTAAAGTATTGCACTAACGCTGCTCAACTAATTTTAAATCTAAAAAAAAATAAAGGTGACATGCTGTGACCTAATTTCCCAGGAAATCCCCATGTGAGAAGTAAAAAAACCAACCAAACTAATTATGAACTGTCCTGCTCTTAGAAAGGCTGAACTATAGAGCTGAGAGGACCTCAAGAAGTTGTCCAGTCTACTCCCCCATACTTCTGAAGCAGTATCAGCACCTATCCTGAAAAATGTTTGCATAGATTTTCCTCTAATGGAAGACTCTACAAGCTGCTAGACAACCTACTCCACAGCCTCATCATCTTTGCTGTTAGAAATGCTCTTCTAACATCTCACTTGGATCTCTCTTGCCACAACTTAAGATCATTATTTCCTGTCTTTTCTGTCATGGTCACAAAGATAAGATCTCATCTCCCCAAACCAACCAACAAAAAAACCCCCAAAACCATCCAACCAAAAAAACCCCTCCTAAATCAATTAATTCAATTCAGTATTGCAATATATTTTCTAACCTATGCTGTGAGGTTATTTTGTAACCTATGCTGACCTTCTTCAGTCAAGACTTGGGTTTAAATGGAGCTGGGGGGCAAAATGGAAACTAATTAAATCCTGTGATTAGGAACATAATACTATTTACTAGTCTATTTCCACCAAGCCTGTATTTCCTGCACAAATGCACTGTGGCTGACCTGGACTTTCTGCCATAAACACCTTATATTACAGCAGCAGTTAAGTATTACATATTTTTTAAAAAGCATTTCAAGGAATGGGTATGGAGGGTAGGGTTTTTTAGGACTGTTGCACTGCTTTTTTTGCACTGCTTATAATAGAAGCCTCTTGTGAGGTCTTCTAAAACAATTCAGCAAAAAGCAAATGCTGACGCCACTGAGTCAGCCCCTACAAGTTTTTTTTGAAAAAGGCAGGTTTCAGTGAATCCATTTTAAATATTTCTCACCCCCCCTCCGCAGTTATTCTTATATAAAAACTTTCTCTCCCAACCCTTTTTCTTTGGATATTTGGTAACCATAGTTTCTGTGTCCTGCTGAGACTTCATATGTAGAGCTGTATTCTACCTGCTATTAAGCTGCTGATAGCAGTGTTTCTGTTGCAATTTATGAGTAATGTCAGTTGAAGGCAGAGAGTATTGTACACACTATATTTTCCCAGCTGGATACCTCCGTGAACGGAAAGCAAAAACATGAATACACATGCACCATACGTTTGGGGGAGGGGAGGAAAGAGACTGCAGAAAAAAAAAGGCTGCAGGTTAGATGTGATCTTGGGTGGCCTAAAGCTAGAAGAAAATGAACACGTGAAAGGGAAGATACGTCTAACATCATTAGAAGACACCAGAGGTTCTTAATGCAGTCTTTGGTGCTACTTTACAAAGACCCTTCTGTAGACTCCTCAGATACCTCTTTCCCTTACACATATAAATTGAATTGTTGCATTTTGAAAACCACCACATTCATCAGTTTGTTTCTCTGACTCAGGCCTGCAGGTTCTTGTTTAATGTTTAGCACAAAGACATTTTAATCCTGAATGCAGCTTAGCCACTTTAGTAGTAATTATATGTGAGGGTCTTTTGGGGGTCCCTATCCCATCTCCCCCCCACCTCCTCCCCAGTAGAATGAAAAACAAGTCACCAAGCACAGGAAGTAGAACTGTGTCCCATCATGCTCCCCAACGGTCTTCAACAGCAGTTTACTTACCTCAATGATACCGATAACATACAGCAATACATCTGTCTGTGAAAGTATTTTAGACTTTCCTGGATAACAAGGATAGCAGTCTTCATGTTTCTTCATCACACTGACAGCTGAAGGTAACAGACTTCACAAGAGAGGAACTGAAGAAGTCCAATTCAGCAAGGAGTAAATAGGAATTAAAGCAAAATGTTGGTTCTTTCTCCTAAAAACATCACGGGACCATAACTTTACACTGGAAAGTATTGGAGATTACAGTAGAAAGTATTCACCAAAGATTACTACTCTTCAAGCACTGCCACCCTGGAGATCAGAGTTTTGTGGCCATGACCTTCTCTCCAGAGATAACTGTACTGAACCAAAAGTTTCCAGGCAAATAGTTTAACAATTCCCATAATTTATGTTTACTTCACAGTCCACACTACACAAAAACATCCACCTATCAGTGAGGAACTACTCCAGATGTAAAAGTCACTAGTAAAGAAGAGACACATTATTACAGCAGCAAAATTGTTCATTATGGAACACATGTTGCTCAAATAACATCCATGCCTTCTCAAAAGTTATCAACTTTCGTCACTAGTAACTAGCTTCCAAATCTGCAATTAATCGTTGTCATTCCCCCAATCACCTCCTCCATTAGAACCACGAACAAAAAGTAATGAAAATCCCAAACCTACTGAAGTTAAAATGCTCACAGTCAAACTGAGGATAGAGCCAATTACCATTTAAATAACAACATGAAATTCTTTGAAGGAAAGGCCTTTTGATCTTGAAGATTCAAATGCTGAACAGTGAGAATCTGAGTTCTTTAAATTTCCAGGGAAAAAGCTACAAAAAAAGAACTATGACCCAGGCCGTCAGTCATGTGCTTAAATCCGTAGCATTTTTTACTGTTAAATGTAGCTCTCTTGGCATGCAATTAGTGGCGATGTCATCTTCAATACCACAGTTAATAAATGCTTAAGTAACTCTTTTCTTGCAGGTTGTTCTGGAGTGGAAGTGCAGGGAGTAGCAGGAAATGAAGGGGAGACAGACCAAGGGTGAAACATGAGTTGTATTTATCATCTTTCCCCCATGGAACGTTAAATTTAAGATTTCCAAGTTTTGATCAACATACACATAATTGTTAATTCAATCTTGCAAATCTGAATGCCTTGTTGATTTCAAGTACAAAATAGTGTAAGGTCAAATGGCATTAAAAATCTCATTTAGGTAGCATTATGAAGCCTCTGCCTTTTAAGTGGCAAAAGCAAACAATAAAACTGCATTGAACTGCAGTTCAAATTTCTGTCATTTTTTAATCCTTTCTCTGGAGAGCTGTGAAGGAATGATGCTTTGAAAAGTGCTTTAGCCTTTGACAGCCTGTGCAGTTTGCTGATGTCACACTTCCTAATTGACACAACACAGGGTCTGCACGGCACGTTGCTACAACATTTGTTTTACAAGTGCACATTTCACAGGAAACCAACGATTAATTTCCCAAAGACTTACAGGCATACATTTCCAAAAAGGGAAAAATAAAACTGTTACATATCCACACAAATCAAAATTTACAGAATCATGGCAGCCAGCCAGCAAAACTACTCCAGGTCTGCTTTCCCATCTGCTTGGCCTGTTAACTGAAAGAAAATAAAATCAAATTGCTCCTTCTGCAACTAATTCTCAGAACTCCTCCCTAAAAAACAACTTCTATGACACAACTTTAATAATGCAGAATGCCTTACAACAATCAGTAAACCTCCTAATACAGTGCAATGTAGACACAATAGCTTAGAAATGGGTGTTGAGACAAGAACAGTTCCCTCCTCCCCCAGCAATGAAAAGGCGCTGTGCCAAGTCACTATTGCTGATTACAAAACAGACCTCTCTTGCTCATTCTAGCAAACTAAGCCCTCCAGCAGATGAACTTGGCCAAATCTCGATGTAGTGGGTGATGCTAGCCCCCTCTTGTATATCTGCCCCAGCCCTCTGCTTGAGGCTAAAGCCCTTGGAGCAGGGAGTGTAGAAACAAATGTGTGCCAGATCCTTGGTCACCTGCAATCACAGCATTAATGTAAATTAAACTAGTGCTGGCTTATGCAGGTTTGTGAACTTGCTGGCACTGGCAAGCACACACAATCCCTGCTGTTGCCTCTGCTAAATGGGAGGTAACTTACACAGATCGACTGGCCGAGCAGCTGAGGTCAATAACGCCTTCAGCTATTTGTCTGCTGGAGCCCTGACAAGGGATTCTCCGTTTATGGCAGTGTACCATGTCAAAATCATTACTTTTTCTTTTAATCTATAAATTAAAAACCCATAGTAAAGACTTGCACAGCTTTTGTCTGTCTACCATTTCAATGGTATACAGTAATTAATATACTGCAGGTTTCTACTTCACAGATGAAAAAATAATTTGACTAGAAGCACTTTCAACAGCTGCCCATAAATCAGCCCACTCTCAAGAGTTCAACTCAAGAGTTATTGTGTCTATTGTGCATCTTAAGGTTCAAACAAAGATTATTCATGCATTCATTCATAGCCAAGAATGTATCCCAGCAATGAAATTTACCCTTCCAAGCTGACCCAAGCTTAACCACTGGATTGACTAAATAATTTAATTGCTCAATTATATGCTATATCCCTTCTCTGAAGATTGTATTTTTGTTGAATTGAGCTAGATTTATACCAGTGGTATGTTAATGGCACATATTCCAAAAGTCTAAGCAGCTGCTGCCCACAAACATTGCCAAACTGAATAATAGGAATGCAAACAAATCTCCCAGTGCACAGTTAGGTTTTTTAAAGTATTTAAAAATTGTAGGGTTACAAAATTACTTTTGTGGAAGAAAGAGGCAGAAAGTACATGAAAGGAAAGCTGTTATTTACAGAGAGCCCTTAATAACTAAGTAATGTTGCCAGTGCAAGAACATTAATTCTGTCACCTCCTTTTCATACCCAACAATTTATTTTCCTTTCTGCACAAAAGGGTTTCTGTGGCTAGATGTAATCATGAAAAGAACAGCGAGTGTTCTCCTCACATACTAGAAAGTCAGCAGAGTCCCGGAGTAACTTCTCCTTGCCTGCTATGAGAAGCTATCCCGTGCAGCTAATTCAGACAACATTCCAGCCTTTCCTAGCTACACTAAGCCAATGCAGCTAGACTGAAGATTAAGGAGAAGGGAAACAATTACATTGTGTGTTACTGCCAAGGATGCAAAGACTCTAAATCTCCTTGAAGCTGAAAACAAATTAGCAGCTTTGCCTGCATCAAGCTGTCTGAACAAATGGAGGTTTCTTTTCACAACGGCATTACTAACTGTGCTCCTTGAAGATAACACTTTGGGAATACAAAAACATTTTCTCTAAGTTACTTCCTGTCACTTGCTTGTCTAGACCAGCAGAACCATTTGTAACCCAATCACCACCCACTGCCTTGAAGCAAAACCAAGCACAGATTTACTCCTTCCCCCCAAAAGTTACGCTTCTTCCCTTATTTTTACTGATTTCATGTGCCACTTGGCGTGGACAGAATCAAGGTAAGAAGAAATGGCATTAGCCTTCTGGTTCATGTTTCATAAAAATACACCACCAGCACCAGTTGGTAAATTCAAACCTCTGTGCCACTTATAATCTTTATCTGAGGGAGAAACTGCCTGTCAGTTCATGTGGAAAAACCTCTAGACTGGGTATGATGAAATAAATTACTAAAATGCTACACAACTCATTTGCGCTGTCAATAGGAAGGTGTTTGCAGGGGAGTTGTAGTCATCCAAAATCTCTTTCAAGTCTGCTGACATGTGTAGTTTCCCTGGTCAGCAAGAAGCCATACCTTGACACAACAGCGCAGCAGATGAGGCCATCAGTACTTCAAGAGCAGCTGGAGAAAGGAAAATTCAAAGAAACCAGACTGTGCAGCTTTTGGGACACACAGGCACAAAAACCCAACCGAAAACAAAACCAAAAAAACCTAGGCAATAACTCTCAAGTAAGATGTGACATTTTGCTGTGGGAACTTTCCAAAAGAGCTAGGGTGGAAGAAAATGCATATGGTTCAATGAATGCATCTGCTCTCACACGCTGGAGCAGCGGAAGTCAGAAGCACTGTGGAAATCTCTCAGCCTTCCACTAGCACTTGTGAGGACCACTCTACTGTCGCCTTTTCTTTCCCCACCAGAACTGTGTTTGAACAGTCTCCCAGCTAAATCTGTTTCTAACAAACCCTGACTAGCCAGTTTAATGAGAAACAAAGTACTATGTCACTATGTTTCAAAACCAAGATCTTTCACTCCCATCTTAAGCAGCCCTCCACTCTGGAAGAAATAGGGCCTAGCTGGGGTTTGCAAAAAATCGGTGAAATTGAAAAAGCTCAGAAATCAGCTACTGTCAGAGAACTAAACTATAATGCCTCTTAAGAGTCACACATGTCTGACATGCTTAAAAATACTGAATTCTTCATCTTTATAAGACTACCAAGGAAAACTTTCCTTTATAGAACAATGGAAAAATGAAAGGTTCTTTTCAAGTGCATGCAGACTGTGCTGAAATGTCCTTCTGTCTTCCAAATTCAACAAAAATGATCGGATTTTCATGAAGTAATGAACATTAGTAGCTTCCACTGGCCTTAGTTCAGGTTGTATCACCTCTAAAAATACATGTCTCTAGCTGGGAATTGTTGCAACCCAGGAAAAATTTCTATTTTTTTTAATTGCTCAGGCTTGTGACCAGTGGTACTTCTTACTCTGAAGCTAAATGAAGTCTACCAACTTCATTCTGGATGAAACTGGTTTGGATGCAGACAATGTTGTACTGGCTTCATTACCACCAGTAGTGGTTTGAGCAAAATCTCTCAAATAGCAAATATTAATTCATTGCAAAACTCTCTCAGAAACCACAGAACCTACAGTCATAACTTTCAGGACTTTAATAAAATTGTAGAGAATAACCTAAAAAGTAAGATTTTAAAAAAAAAAAAATCCATAACACGCATTAGAAGTCATAATCTGCTAAAAGTTGACATCAGCTTCTCTCCTCCCTAAGGAATAACAGCTCTTTTAGTGTAACCTGAGACTCTTCTTTCTGTTTCTAAAGTCTGCCAACTAGAGGGGGTCACACAGCCTCAGGCTTTAGAAGATCCACAAAAGCCAGCTCTATATGAATGCAAGGTTAAGAAGTACAGGTTCTGTCACTGTAGGGGAAAGTAAACAGGCCGTAAGACATAATTACTTGTTTCAACCTACTTAAATGCAGAAGTTTTAAGTGACTGGAGAAAAAAAAAAACACCTCTAGATTAATTGAAGATTAATCTGGGACTACAAACACACACACAGACCCACTTGAAACCAATTCTCTACAACACCTGTCCTCAGTGTTAGGGATGGGCTACAGAATTGCCATCTACAGACAACTAAATTAAATTCGTTTTATTAATGGAGATCTTTATACAATTGGCTAAGTCACTAGAAAAAAAGCAAAATGGCCTGATCTGCCTGTTAATGCTCATATAGAAACAACAAAACTCAAACAAAACATCACTTAAATAGACTAAAATATCACCCCCAAGCAAAGCCCTAGTAAACTTCCCAACTGAGCTTAAAAGTAACTGACATCTATTAAAACAAACAACAAGGGGAAAATAAGGCTTTTCCCAAGTACTCTTTCTTTTATTCTGATTAAATCTTTAGCAAGGCTAGTAAAGTGTGCCCTTTAAAATTCACTCTATGGCCGTTTATTTCCACAGCTATATCTCCTTAAAAATTCTTTGAAATTTAGATTTGCAGCTAGAAAATACAAACCACTTAATTTTGACGGACATAAGGGTTTCTGCTTTAGCTGATACTCCTAAAAAAAAAGAAACAAAAAAATAAAAAGAAACCAAAACCCCAACCCTCTCCCTCTCCCACCCCCCCCTCCCCCCCCCAAATTAAAACAAAGTGCTTTAATACTGGCTTTTTGGTTTTTGCTTTTTTTGTCCCAGATGTTTTGGTTTTTTTTCCCCTAAATCTCTTGGCATTTGGGGATATAAAATTGACAAACCTCAACTGTGGTTTCCATTGCAACACTAGCTTTAATAAATTTAGACCTAGTTTTCAGTCTAAATCAAGAAAGCTATTTCCCTTGAGCTTTTCTTTTTTTATATTCTTTATCTTCACCCTCGACCTCTACCTCTCCTGTATCCCTCTTTTAGAACAAAAATATAAGCTGTAATCTGTCAGTAACTCTGAAGGCCACAGAACCCTTCACTGTTCTACATTTTTTGATTGAGGTTTTCCTTCTGCCTTTTGGATTGCCTTTTGTCACCAAGACTTCCAGACTAGTAGCTAGTTACTACTACATCAGTAATAACTGGAAAAAAATTATGAATATGTGGAAAAATGTAAGTTTCCACTGGTTCTAAAAAATGAAAAGCTGGATGTTAGGCCAGCCACTGATTTATACAGGCAAGTTAGTCCCAATGCCAAAAGCAGCTTTTCACTATGTAGCCTGAAACACAGGAAAAAAAGAGAGTATTTAATTAAATTGATATTAGTCTATATTAGTGGAAACATACAGTCCAGCAACTGAGAGAACCTCTCACTCACCACTGCAGAAGACCAGCAATACTTAGCAGTGTAACAAAACTGGAAGACCACAGCTTGTCCTAAATAGTGAAACTATGTGCAAAATTAGAGTGACTGTGAGAACATCCTTAAATCAGTGGTTTAATCCCTGAACCACACCAGTGAAAGATACCATTTCAGTTGCGCTTTCATTCGTTACTCCAGTGGTATTTATTTAGTAAGAAAACATTTGCACGCATACACACTTTCTTCATTAGCAGTCCTCTCTCCCCCCTGCTATCTACAAATCCAAACACCACATGTTGCAAGTGTTTTGTACTGGAACGGTCTCACTTCTAAGCAATCTGGTGCTATTGATATTTTGCTTTTGAGCAGTAAATGCTCAAAACTTGCTTTTCTTAAAGCAACTCCTTCAGTGTTCATAACCTCACTGCTTGAGCAGGCTCAGTTTTACATTCAAGTAGCTCCAAGCAAATGTTTCCAATCTCCATTATCCTCCTTCCTTTTTCCAAGCACCCTCCCTGCCCCCATATGCTTGTTTGTAAAAGGGATAATTTTCTATGTATGTACAAGCAGCGCAGGGAGTCTTCCGCTGTAGCAGTCTGGCAATATACAGCTTTTTATGTAAGCACTGTCTGGAATTTGTTAAGTTTTTTCATTCTCTGCTTTGGGTTATACCAAGAGAGTTGCAGCCAGTCTTCTCACTGAGCTGTAAAATGTGGTGTTTGCCGGGTCCCTTTAGATAAGCTGGCCATTACAACCCCGGCTAAATAAGACACTTTGGATATTTTTGGTCAGTTATTGCACCTGTATTGAGGCTATGCTCTGCTTAGCATTGCAGCTGCATCCCTAAGAATGAAACAACAAGACAAGCCTAGGCAGTAAACAAATCACACGTCCCTCCATGCAACAGAGATGTATGGCCTCTCTAAACAAAGTTGTAAGACTACCTAACTCTAGTTAGACCCTGCAGTGTGTATATGTTCAAGAAGGAACGCTGACATTTAAATACCAAATATGTAACAGCATCTTTACATAAATTTCCTAAGTGCTCTTCTTCCAGTGGTGGTCCAGAGTCTTCAAAAATCTTCTGAAGCAATGGTGTTGGGAAAGAATGGAAGGGGTGATGAACTAGCTTGAATTCTCCACTGCATTAAGAAAGCCTTGAAATTAGCAGTCATTCTGTTTTCACCTCATTTTTTTTCACTTTTCTTCACTAATCTGTGATGCTTTCCATCACCTAGACAAACAGCTTGAAACTTAAATTACTGTTTAAACGAATGACTAATTGAACATTTCTGGAAAAAAAAGGAGTGTTTTGTAAAAGAATCAGAATTAAACTCCAGGAGGTCAAAATATCTCCCTTCTGACAACAGGTAACATCCATAACCTACTTCTCCTTCACTGACAAGGTTTATACTGATATGATTTATCTACTGTTTGCTGTGGACAAAGAGCCTGCAAAGGTTTGGTTACCATAGCCCAGCTGATTCATGGCAACTCATTAAAGCCACATGAACCCAACTCTGTACACCTGGTTCATAAGAGCCAGTCCCAATGGTATAAAACCATTTTAAGGGGCTTCTGTGGATACATGGGCAGTTAACTAAATTTACTATTTGCTTAATTTATTTTAGATGAAAACAGTATCAAATAGTCTACAAGTAGTTTTCAAACTGAGAAACTGAAGGTTGTGTGTATCTTATGAGGAGCAGCTTTGGGTTGTTTAGCCTGCAGAAGAGGAGGCTGAGGAGAGACCTTATCACTTTCTACAACTACCTGAAAGGAGGTTGTAGGAGGCAGGGGTGTTGGTCTCTTCTCCTAAGGCACTAACTAGTGATAGAATGAGAGGAAATGGCCTCAAGTTGTGCTGGGATGGGGGGATGGATGGGGGGGGGGGGGGGGGGGAGGGCAGGGGTTTAGAGGGTTGTCAGGCCTTGGAAAAGGCTGCCCAGGGAAGTGGTTGAGTCACCATCCTTGCAGGTATTTAAAAGACATGCAGATGTGGCACGTAGGGACATGGTTTAGTGGTGGACTTGGCAGTGCTAGGATAACAGTTGGACTCAACGATCTTAAAGGTCTTTTCCAAACTAAGTGGTTCTATGATTCAGTCAAAAACAGTTCCCTTTTCAGTTCTCTCAGCCCAAACATTTTCTATTATAGCAAAAAATATATAAAAATTAAATCACTGCCATACTGAATTTTACCAGTCCATCTAGCCCACTCCTTGTCTCTAACACTGCCCAGCACTGAATATTTCAAAGTAATGCACAAGAAACACTGCAGAAGCCAGCTACATGTCAGAATTTATGTCCCTGAACAAGCACATACACTTTTAAGTTCAGGCAAACTGCTGAGATGATCAAAAAGGCCCCTCAGACCCAACAAACCTCAGTGTACCTACAGCTAAATCCCTCTCATAGTCCAAATTCTGTAACACTAAACTCAAAATTTTTCTCAGATTGTCTGCGCATCCCAAAGTACAATCTCCCAAACTCCCTTTGTAAAGTAGGTAGAGCTTCCATGAACCCCAAACATTTCTATGTGAGCCTATGGCATCCCATTGTGAGACGTAGCCCATTTCTCTTTTGCTAAAAGTTTCTACATAACACATAGTAGGCGTCAGACTCTACCTGCCTTAGATAACACAGTTAGACAGCTGAGGTCTATAATGACCCATCTAAGGCTGCGTTAAATCTATTGATTTACTGGGTCTGATAGACAGTAGAAAGAGGAAAAATTGAATATGACATCTCAAAATATAAACACGTGTATAGGTTTTTTCTGAACAGATGATATTTTGATACTGACTGACATTCATACTGATCAGCAGATGACTCATGTGACAGTACAAAATAGCTGGATTTTAGGTGTTCTGTTAATGTAGCTAGCCAAAAAAAAGATCCTCTCCACATACTGCTTCTTTGTAACATGGACATAAAGCCTGATTTTTGAGCAATGGATATCTTCATGCTTCTGTCCTATAGAAATACTTACTGTCTTTCAATTCTGACCTGAATATGGTGGTCAACAATACCAAACCACTGCTTCCTGTATCCAGCAAGTCAACAGTCTACATCACACAGAAAAGACAGAATATAAATGCACCCAGTCTGAAAGCTTACCTGTTTTTCATTACTATATTTCTTGGTTTCATAAAGAATATTACCTCTCTCTCTGAACCTTGCCTGAGCTTGACAACAGTGTGATTTGATCATGTTTATCTGAATTTCTATGAATTATTGTAACATTCTTGGTTTTAAAAAAAATCTGATTTCTGCACTTGTTCACTTACATGTTTGACACAGCTTTCAACGTTACAAGTGTCATTGTTTCATCATGCCTTTGTATTTGTGAAAGTAGGAAAATGTGGTTGTTAAACCACAGAAATTGCTATGGGGAATCAGAGGCAGTCAGACTACTTCTCATTCTTCTATTTCTATAGACACATATACACACTTACTTACACACGCAAGATATATAACCAAAGACATTTAAAACAGACTGTTCTTTTAAAATAGTTCTTGCAAAACTAACACCACATAGTAAGGCAGGGAGGAATCCATGTCAGCTCTGTGCAACAGATACATTTTCAAAATAACATCTATGCATATTAGTTGCAAACGTGGCAGGCTGAGAAACCCATACACAACAAGTACCAGCATGCCTCTTTCTCATCTAAGCATTCTCCTTTTTACTGAAAATTTCTACAACATAGTGTCAGAACTCATGCTAGGATACATTTGGAATACCCTGGAGATGACCCCATCCGATTTCTGAGATCCAGCAAATTCCTATTTCTTACATTTGACAACCGATCTCAAGGTATAAAAATCAACAAGCTAACCCTGGTAAGAGGGCACTTTAAAAAGTACAACTTGTTTCCCCATTATTTGTTACTGAACAACAGCAAGTTGTACCGAAACTGCACAAAGAGGAACAATGTCAGTGCAGCAACGCAAGAACTCCAATGCTGCCATGTAGACAGCTTGTTCTGCACACAAAGGCAGCAAGGTGATGGATGGCTGTCTCCTACACAGTTTTCAAGCAAACAAGACATCATCAGAACTAGTGCTTTCCACGTCTAAAGGCAGACTCTACTACTACATGCAGAACCAAAAACAGGACGTGACCCAGGGCAACTGCATGTGAGAAACTAAACAAAAAAGCAAGCTTTAAGCAATTTAGAAAGTTGCTTGGTTGTTTGTCTTTTTTTCTGGGTCATTTTTATTTCCTCCAGGCAGTAAGAAACAATTGCTGCTCTCTTCAAAACTGTTTTCCCAGAAGATAATTACATGATTTAGCAAGCACCTGATTCTAGATAAATCTTATTTCTCAGTATAGAGATACAGGCTTTTAGCATCTGTTTCCTAGACTATCAGAAGAACCAACCAACCAACAACAAAAAAACTGCTCCAATAACACTATCAAGCTGCTTTTGTGAAGGACTTTTACTGTTACTGGATGGTAGTTTCTGGTGTCAAATATCCGCACCAGATGCCAACTTTCAGGTTGACTTGCCCATAACCATTTCTCATTTCCCTACTACAGGGTAGCCTCAACTAGTTCCTTCAATATTCTTTTCTACAGCCATTAACACCGCTTTGGACACATTACCAAGTCATATCCAAACAAAGTTACGATGTGGATGAAAATGCCTACTGCACACATACATAGAAATTAAACAACACAACCTAGTAGCGCCACTGAGAAATGCCCACGTGATAACCAGCAGTCTCAGTCAATTATACAAGTAACCAGCTATGGTTAGTTACAAAGCCCTGTAATAAAATGTGACAGACTTCAGATACCAGCTTCCCTCTACACGTCTTAAGATTGAAACACTCTGGGGAAAAACAGTCTGATTTATTAAATCTGCTGATCAAGTCAACTGAATAGATTGGCGTGGAATAAATGAAAAGAGCTGTAGTAACAATGCTCTCTTTGATCTGCCACAGTTTTGTCTGAAATCCAATGCTGCTTTTCTTCCCCCACTTTGGAGTGGTTATCTTTAAAATATGACTAATAAAACCAAACATCAGCCTTTTTCTGACCTTGAAGAACAAATGCAACAGAACGTGACAACTTGTTTAACATTCCTAAAAGAACACTGGTTATTTCAGATAACGAAAACCTTCAAAACATGAATTCTCAAGTATACGCCTTCTCCTCTATAAAGCATATATTACATTTAATAATGAGTTCTACATAAACTATTTGATTTCATCTTTCTCTACTCACTCTACTATTCTTATTATAATAACTGTGATCACCACATCCTTTCTGTATTTGCATTCCCACAGGTAGTTGGTGCAGCATATGAAGGCTTCTCAGCAGCACATTTGGTTCATAGTTCTCATATGCCATAGAGTATGCAGACATCCTACAACCCTATTCTAATCACCTCACAACTCATCTTAGAGTAGCTAAATTAGATACAAAATAAGTCAAATATCTCAAAACACAAGCCAAGGTGATAGATTTTCATACCTTAGGTTCTTAGAATTGTTTTAAGGTAAAAAGCTATTTATATAGACAGCTAGATAGATGCCAGTTTGCATGTGTGTTTTTAGTAGGTTTTGGAAAGCAGGGAAAGGAGTGAATATGAAAGAAACATATGGGCATCACAAAATAAATTTGTATTTCAGTTGGTTGTCATGAACATCAAGATGGTTTTAGATGTCACCAATTACGAAGATTTCAGTTAGTGTATTCTGGATTTACACCAAGTTATGAAAGGTTTAGGAAAGGTCATGTTCTGGCCTAATTAAAGTCAAAATCATAACTGGAGAAAATTAGTATCTGATAATCTGCCTTCTGTTAAAGATAAATAGAAGACCCATCTGCACCCTGTTTTCTGAAATTTCGCAAAAATGGCTTCACACAAGCTGCTATGTAGCTGCTTTCATGAACATGTCAGAAAAATTGAAAACAGCTAAAGATATACATATATGTGTGCCCCAATCAACAAAAATTAATTAAAATACAAAAAATATCATTAGGAACTCATTTTTCATAATACAGTGTTGATTGTGAACACTGGGAAAACCAGTAAAATTTATGTTATTCTTCAGTCAGCAGGGTCTGAAACAGTATAACACAAAAAGCATAGTACAAACCATACAATTTGAAATAATATCAATTATCTTCAGTCTCTTAATCTATATTCTAGCTATATTTCTAGAGTATTTTAGAATCCCATTTTATCTATTATTGTAGTCACTCATATCTGTAGTGTCACCAAACAGTATTTGTAAAACTGTGAAAAAAGGCAGGTTCAAAACAGTTTCACTAAAATATGTTGTCATTGAACTCTGAGTTGTTTCAGAAATTTGTTTTAGACAAACTGGGAAAAGGTTAAGGAAGATAATTTCCATTAATTAACATGAGTTTCTAAACCAGTAGAGTGCTGAGTAACTGGAAATGGAATGTCATCCTGACCAGAATGCACTTTTTTTAATACTTCATTTCTGGTGCCAAACCTTTAACAAGGCAGGCTTCTTAAATTCAGTGGGGGTCAGAAGTTTAGTTTATTCAGCAAGAATAACACTATTAACAGCTACTGCTCTTTCATGTCAACACAGTTAACGCCCACACATTCCATCTCTGGTTAATATAGGCCAGTCAAGAAAGATTGGAGCTGCTAAGGGCAGTCATCCTGCAGGGATATTTTAAAACAGAATTTATACTGTGCTTTAAAAACAATCTAAAAGGATCAATCTACCTTATGAATCTGCTGTAGACATACACAGAGAGAAAGATGGATGGATGAAAACATATAAAAGCAAGTAAATCTGACTCTCTCTATTGATTTTTGAGAGGACAGTGCAGAGCACATTGGTGAGGTCTTATATATCACTGCAAAGGACCAAATGCACTGCATATGTCTGAAGGATGTCAGGATTTATCACGAAACAATGCACTGCTGTATTCTTTCATTATAACCTCTTGCAAATAATCTTGTTTTCACTGTTGAGGGAGGTAGATCACTAAAAATTAAGTAGTCCTCAAAAGAAATATAAGAACAATCACAGGAAGACTCTTAAGCAGCTATAACAGGAGAAGTTCACTATTATTAAACCAAAAATTGCGAAGTTTAGTGTACACATGCAGTATTTTAGCATTAACAGGAAAAAGCTGGTATTTTAGTAATGAGCTTTTTAAAACCAAAATGGAAAAATCTGCATATCACAGCATAATCCTCTTCCTACTTACTTAGTTCTAAATCATAGCAAATCAACGTTTAGTGTTCCCCAAAGCTCTCCAGCACTCCTACTTGGCCAAATGCCTTCAAAGGATATTAAAGAAATTACTCTGTTTTAGATAGCGCTTCTTCACCAGATGGAACGCTTCTCTTCAAGCAAAAATGCTTTCCTCTTAAAGCATGTTTCAAGTAACCAAAATGCAAACAATCATCACATCAAATTGAATTTGTGCAGGGTCTCTGGGGCTTCTATTGTTACATAATGGTGGCATTTTTGATCATAGTATCTGAATTCCGAAATATTCAGCTTTCTAGGTTTTCATCTAAATGAGTCATATATCCATTCCCATTACATATACTGTCCTCATGATGTACATTTAAATAGCACATTTATGCTATTCTATTAGCTATTTCTCAATATAATTTTCTCAATATAGGAATAGGAAATAATTCTGTCATTAACTGGGTTACATGGTAGGTCATTTGGAAAATACAGTTGCTTAAATAATATAAAACCTGCCATTTGTGTTTAAAATAAAAACTCATTAGCTGAGCTACAGAGCTGTGACTGCCGTTGTACATAACAGTGTCCCAAAAGACTAGCAAGTCCTTAGTTAGCATGCAGACAGATACAGCAAAGTCTCCTCCTTGTTAACATATCTTACAGACGAATCTAATGGATAAACTATTTACCTTCTTCAGTTTCATGCCACACAATTCCTTCCAAGTTCACGCTGGTCCCAGGCTCACAGGGTCCAAGGCATTCGGGTTCTGTTACTACTCCAACCTCGCAAGTATTTACACCCACTGAACGAGTCCGTACCAAAAGCTGCTCGACTGGTGCTGCGATATTGGATGAAGACGGAGAAAAGTAGGAAGGCAGAATCTGAGGTGTGATACTGCTGGAAATCGGAGGTGGAGGTGCAGGCACTGTAAACAGGGGATCAACCTGAAAACAACAGACAAACTTACTATAATGGTGCTGTAAGATTTTTAAAAAAAAAAAAAAAAAAAAAAGCGCCCAGTTTGCTGAGACTGCATTTGGGTATGTGGGGATTTGGTGTAATCACAGGTAATTTCAGTCTCATGAGTTTAATTTTTTTGACATCAGCCCAAATGTTGCACATGAAAAATTAAGTACAAAAATATCTCTCATGCTAAACAATGCAAATTGCTAAGTTGCTACAAGACTATTCCCTGTTGCCATAGACTGCTAGTATGAAATAATAATAAACTTTAAAAACAAGGATTAAGGCCACTTTTTTCTTGGTGCTGACAGAGACTGATTTGTGGATGAAAATTAATTTTGGAAACTGGGAACTTCATTTTATATTTAAAGAAAAACATTTATTAAGACAGTAAAAAGACATAAATGCCATTTTTCATGTGCATCATAGAGAAATTAGCACTTGGAACAATTCTAATATCCATATGGCATCAAATATAATCTCTTGTCATCCAATCATTTAAAATACATTAGGATCACCCACCTAACAGCTTACAGATAACATTTACATCTTTCTACTTGAAATAACAGATGAGGACTTTTACAAGACTCTATCCAAACCATCTAATTTCTCAGGGTTTCCAAAATGCATATCTGGAAGAATACAACTCGCCAGACAATCAGTCTGTGCACAAACAATTCACACAGAGCCAGTATCTATATATGAACTGAAGAAGTTATCTTTCCCATATGACTTCCAATATACCCAGTAACAGATTTTCTGGATATAGATTTGGCCTGAGGGTTCTCCATATTTTACTGTAGCCATAAGGTCCTTTGTCACATAAAAGATAGCTAAATGAGGATATGAGCGTTCCCACTCAAATAGCTAAACCACCTAAAATTCATGTGTATTTGGCCCACTGGATCACAGATATCACACCAAGAAATCATTCTTCAATCCAATGATTTTTTTTTTTAATTTATGCTTTCTAGCTGCTTTCAGATAGATGATCAAACATCTTTAAGTCTGTACTGTTTTTAATTTGGGACCCCGTAAGAAGACTCCACAGGAAAGACATAATGGTTCACTGTACATTGTCATCTAGCTTCGTTCAAAGTATCTTAATGTAGATCAAAGTTAATTTTGCTTTCTTTTAAAGCCAAGTTGGCAAATGGGGATACAAAGAGAAGAAAGGACTGAAGAATATTATCCTTTTATTACATATCCTTTGTATCACAGATCAGCTGACTTCATCTCATGGCCACTGTTCATGAAAAGAAAATAAAATGGGAATCTAAAATTTAAAAGAAACTTTTTAAAAATTGTAACAACCGTTACAATTGGCCTTTGTGACAATTCCTTTGCTTTGAGCATCATTCATACATACAAACTGAGAGCCAACACTTTTAACTGTGCACACAACCCTTAAGTGTGCTAAATATTTAACCAAAATGTTTTATATGATCTTTGTATGAACAGCCTGAATTCTGACCTCAATTACACTAGTACTAGGGAGGAGGGATTTATAACCACATTCTTCTCCAACTCTTCCTCATTTTGGGGGGGTTCTTTTCATTTAGGGCTAAAATAATCTTCAGTTTAGAGATAGAACAAAGTAAAAAAAAAAAGCTCAGCAAACCACGAATACTAAAAGAATCCATTAGGAGTAAAAACCTGCTAATACCAGCAAAACTCCACTGAGTAAGGCAGAGCTCCTGTGGCATAAAAACAATGCAGTCATGCAATGATATCTTTATTCTTCTCTTTATGCCATCACAATTACAGATTTAAAGCACAGGCAGGAACGCTTTCCACAGCAGACTTGAATGCACACAGGCAAGTAAAATATCAGCTGACCTCCAACAGCAGATGTTACTTGCACATAAAACCACAACTGCATATGCATGGTATGGGGGGGCACTGAGTCTACACCAGACAGATTCTGGCTGTCTGACGCCAAGCGGAGGCAAACAGTTGGATGGCACAGAGCCCTGCTCCTTGGCACTGGCTGTGTAATGGGTCTCTGTCAATGAAATGGGGTCAACATGTACCCCAGGCATAATTTAGAGTAGTTATTAATGTATCTTACTTCAAAACAGAAGAGAACCAGGATCAGTAACGGGCAGGTGAATGGAGCCCAGTGCTTAAGAAAAGCTAAGCCACAGCCCTTTATAAAACCAAGAAACGCTGATGAACAGGCTGTTTGATAGTTTACGTGGTGTTCCATAAAGCTGTGCAAAACCTCCTACTACAGGTGCAACATTGTTCTTCCATTAAACATACTCATCACAAAGCCAGAGAAAAACCGAACTGTTTGCTATTATCATACTCAACTAGACAATGTTTTAAATGAATGTAGTCTTAATTGGCAGATGTGTCTTCCATTTTCCAAGTATTATAAACAGTGAGGGGGAGCTAAAGAAAGCACAGAGCCGACAGTGTACCCTACTAAGTTCTTTGTTACAAATATTTGTACTCAGTTCTGGCTTATTTAGACCTGCTAATACATGTTCATGATTTCTACTAGAAACACACAGGACAAGGCCAAAGAGTGGCTATTACAGTAACAGGGGCTGTTGCTCTGTGAATAAAAACACTAAGCCTTTGGTTGAGAATTAAGTAGACTTTTACTGTCCCTGAGGTTCATGTTGATTGCACAAATATGACCTTACTCATTAGAAAAAAAATATGCTGAGCTTAAATATTGCTCCAGTTTTCCATGTTTTAAAATTATCCCATCTTGTTTGATAATAGTAATGTCAGCACAGCAAAGTGGTGGTTCTCAGTGATCATTGTGGTGACACAATTGTTTTCATGAATTGTCCAAAGGGCACTGATGTAAGCTATTAGAGGCAAAGAGAGGCACGAAGGCCGCCATCTCCAGTGGAAAAAAGGCACATAAGACTAACATCTGGTGGTGGCAGTCTGTCAAACTGAGGAAAGTTAATGTCAAGAACAGATGCTTTGCAGTTTCTCACTGTTATTTTTGCATGATTATTCCCAGGTGTTGGCGCATACTGAGCAGTAGCCTTGCTGTTTATCACACAAGAGATTCCAATATGAGACTGAAAATCTAAATCTGAGGAAGGTTATTTACATAGATGCTCTCTTTATACACATAATCAAAGGGCTCCAAAAAAGACAGAAATATTCAAGCAATATTTTCTTCATTCACCTAATTCCAAGGGCTTTTGAGAGCTGATTAGTGACAAAGGCTACAAAGCTGCTGTGTTATTCATGGCGGCTTTCCACTGCCAAGTGTTTGATTGTATCAGAGAGCTATGGCTCTTAGTAGTAGAAAGCTCACAGAAAATGAGGAATGCCTGCCAAGCAATGTAGTCAGTGCTCCATGGAGCGCTGCTCTATCTGAACATGACAAAAAAAAAAAATTTTGATGGCTGTATAACATTATTCAGTATGAGGAAGAGGGTATGGGAGAGAGAGGAAACATCCTAACTAGAAATAGGCAAGACTTTCCAATAAGCAGTACTCTCCTTCAGTTACTCAGGCATTTTACATGCTGGAATTCAGTTCTGCTCATCAAAAGTCACCTTCATGATGCAGTGTAAGCTTCTAAAAATTATGTCTGAAAATTAACATTGTGTCCTTTCAACATTTTGTGTACCCGATTTCCTGACAAGCAGGAGAGATTCCAGTAGGTAATGCTGAGTTCACAGAAGGTGGTACACAGATTTGAGGGGACTTCCCAGATCAGAGTGCCCAATATCGTATGACTGCAATCAGCCATATCATGTTCTCATTCCTGCAGGAACGGCAGCATTTTAAGTCTTTATGGGACAGAGTCTGTCATGTACTCCTGGGAAAAATTAACCTGAATGAAATAGCGAGATACCAGGAACATATATGGCCCAATTTGACATGGTGCTAATCTTAAATGGATTTACAGGCAGCAATATTCAAAATAAAGTCACTTTTCACAGAGATTTAAATGGATAACTTTTGATTATATTATCAAGTGGAAGTACTCTGTATGTATGTATTTCATTAATTTCAACTTTGAAAACTCTCAGAGGATGTGTATCTTAAGTGTAAAATGTTTCTGTCATAAATCACAAAATGCCAACTAGAAAATAGCTGCCATGCAGCCAGGCCACATAATGTGACCCATCAAAGTGTACTATCATGTGTATAACTATGAATGTATGTGTAATTCCACTTCATTAATGAAGGTGTGTCTTTGAAGATGTATCTCAATGATGACACAGTCTAACAATCTAAGACCAAATGGGGTCATACCACCTGCAGTGTCACACACCAGGTGACTTTGAAATGTACATGCCAGAAGCCATTTAATTAATCTACCAATATAAAGCCTGGGGAAAGGCAGAGGAGCAGGGTTAAGGCTCTGGATAAGTCATTCCAAGAAAGCACTTTAAATTGAGAAAAAAAAATCTACTGCAAGCATTCCCAGAGGGAATGTCTGCACTGGTAGAAAGAACGTGGAAAGAAGATCCGAATCCTATTATGGGATATACCTAAAAAGCAAAACCTGACCCTTTGCAAAAGTAAATCCTTCCTTAAAGACAGCAACATAAAGACTGAAAGGAATAAGAAACCTCCAATCTTGAAAATGAAATTGACAAGTTCTTTAGAGTTATGAATTAATACTTCACAGAATTACTATGTCTGAAATGAAAAACAAGAAATAAAGGAATTTAGTCCTATATGGAAGCTTTGCTTTCTCCACATTGCTTCCTCTAGATTTTAAGGTAAAAGGGCGATTACCTTGTTTTTATATAAAGTATGTTTGCCCCTACCTTGATTTTCTAAAGCAACAGTGACCCCAGAAGACCTCATTCTAAGACCAGCATCATAAATCAGAAATAATTCTAATGAAATTAATGAAGTTAAAAGTTACTTTGGAAGAAAACAAATGTGGGAGATTGTGACATGGAAAAAATGTTTGTGTGCTCAAGAGTGCATCTGCATTTCTAGACTTCACATTGATCTTCAAATGTCTTCTTGCTATACATAAACCTTGCCCACATCTAAAAACTGAAGCTATTCCTTCATACTCTACCATGTAACAGAAATTACCTCTATGAAGAATCTCCATTTCACCTGGAACATCTCCATTCAGTATTTCTTGCATCTAAATTCACATGAGGCCGCTCAAACATTTTGACAGCATACTTAGCAGAACTGATGTTTTGTGTTTTTAAATAAACTAGTACTAATTTTTAAATGAGAAGGATTTAATTATACCTTTGAAATACTGGTCATTACCTAAATATATTTTATTTATTAAACCCCATGATTATTATCATTATAATGAAGGCATTTTTGGCAAACAAATATTCTACTTCCAATTGTTGGAAGAAAAGGTCAGTAACATGATGAACATGCTTAGAAAACAGGAAAGACATACCACCAGACATGGATGTAGAAAAGGATTTTGGCCACAGGAAAGACATACCTATTAAAAGCCTTACATTCAAAATACATGAAAGTAAGATGTACTAAGGAAGTTACTTATTTTGGTCAACTTAATTGAGAATCACAAGAGCTTGAATATAAAAGAAGGATAAAAGACAATCAGACTGCCTAAATTTCATCCAAATGTAATACTTAAAAACCTGTGTTCAAGAATAATAATAATTAAAAAATGCTCATGCTTTACAAATAGTGTAGTACAGACAAGAAACCCGACATGTAATTGTGTTGAAATGAGTAACACAGATAGCATCTACTTGGAGATTCCAAGTATCCTACTCTTAAAATGAACTTCTCCACTTCCACTTCAATCAGCTGAGTAGATGAAGAGAAAGCAAAAAAAGAAAAAAAAGAGCAACAAGCAAAATGACACCCTAACAGAAACTGACACTTTTTTTTAAAAAATCAGCAATTTACTCCCATCTGGAATAATTTCAATATTCTGAATATTTGTTATTAAGCAAAAAAAATCCACCTTCAACTCTTACTATGCTACTAATCTACAAGGAAGAAGGAAAAAACACCCCCCCCGCCCCATATTCAAGTTATTCTATGCCACTCCCATCAGCAGCTGAACCAGCACATACAGTTCTACAAACCGACCATCTTTTGATAATTACATACTCTTTCTATATGCAGACCTCCAGACCTTCTCAGACATTATGTGACTGTATCTACAGTAACTCCACAGACATGATAATGTTAATATTCTTTTAGGATAGCATTAATACACAATGAAGACCATGATGAAAACTCAAAGTTTTGAGTAGGGTCTAATGAAGAAGCAAAGTTGCTAAACAACAGGCAAGGAAAATTCCTTGTCCTCTCTTATATCTTCTGTCCTACCTCAGATGCTTGGGATTTCCCAAAGCCATGCACCCGTTTTACTGTGGGAAAGATTAGCATTTGACAGCTGCCAGCGATATCCTTCTGCCAAAGGCTGCATCTGTGAAAAACTGTATGTCAACTCTAACTTTTGGCAGAGTCCTGGGACGATGCCCAGCTCACCACCTGCAAACTTCTAGTAAAACATTTCTCCTCTTTCTGCCCAAGAAAGTCATATTTACTGAGATAATTTTGTCCATAGGTCTCTAGAACACCCTTCTCCATTGCAACTTGATTTCACCTGCTCAGCTCCTCAGTCTGCACTTCCAAAATTTTCTTCAGCCTGGTGCTTCACCAAGTCTTAATTCAGGATAAACAAGCACTGAAATTTGCTAAAGATACCTATCCTGTCTAGAAAGATACACTGAATGCAACTGAATATGGTAAAAAGCAAGGCACAGCCATTAGCTGGTAAGGGTTAGGTACTGCTTTAAGAAGTTCTGTGATCCTCTAGAAGCTTTTCATGTTAAGTAAAAGTAGTTTTTCATTTTAAAGATGACAATCACCTCTTTTTCTTCACAGGTTTCTGCTACACTCAACCTTTTATGTTTCTGAGCCTGCAAAAGGTAAGGTATTTGCTTACGGAAATCTCACAACATTATTAATAAATCATACCCTGACATTGCCAATGTTTATTTCTAACAGGTGTGAGACTTTGACCCAGGAATGAAGCTATACTCGCTCTACAACATATCAAGACACCAAATGACCAAGAAAAATTTTCCCACTCTTAATTGTATATAGGAAGATAATGGATAATTTAATTGCACCATGACTGAATGCATTTAACTGTTACATTTCAAGTTTTCATTCTCAATGTCCAAGCAAATCAGGCCACAATGCTATGACACCGCAGCAGTTGTTCTCCATTACCAAAAGATGGTTTCAGTCAGTCAATGATGTGACTGCATTTTGGTGGAAGCTGCTTTTTCAGCCATCCTGGCAAGCAGGGACATAGAGCATCAATATAACTTTGTGAGTTTTTCTAGGAATCCAGAATGTATAATGCACTGGCAAACAAGACTCAGAAAAGAAATGGCTTCTTTGCACCTCTTCAACTTTCTGCATGTCAATGGCCTATCACTAGGTTTTTGTTGCCTTTTACCCATTTGCTAATTAGTCTACTTTGCGAGTGCAAAGTTGCATATGTTATGGTTCAGGCTGTTGCTTCCTCAGCTCAGTAATTTTTTGTTGAGAAAAATCAACTGAACTATTATTTTCTCTTCCAAAAGCTTGTCAAAGGACCTCTGCAATCCTCAGAAAGAGAACTGAACTTCCTTTATGACCTATGTATACCAAAAACTTCTAGTTGCCTAACTAGATTCTTATGGATGACATTTTTTTCCATGATCTGAAAATTCATCATTTCACTTCAAGGCCCCAGATGTATCAGTGTCTACAGACCCCAATGTTTCTAATTTAGCTAGCCCTTAGGCTTCTGAGGCAAGCCAGGTGGACCTTTGGTTAATATATTCCTGTATTATTGCCCTAGGTCTCCTCCTTGGGCTTTTACATAGGGTGTAGGATCCCCTACCAGTTAAGCTTTTCTCTGTATTTCTTCAACCAACTTCATGGTATTAGTTACAAACACTACCAAGAGTATGATACTGTGTCCTAATTTTATTTAAAGAACAAGACAGTATTACTACTTTTAAGAATGGGACATACACGTTCATGATTATCTAGAGTAAGTCACTAAAGGAAATACTTCTAAAATGACCTTTCAGCTTTCCTTTTCACTCTGACAGTTCCACTGAAAAAAAAAGAGCTGAAGCATTAATATTTAGCTATCCCTGCAACTACCTGCTGTTGAGTATCTGTAGTTAATAATAAAAACAAAATCTTTATCCTCAAATGCAGTTTGAGGTATTTACAGTATCTTAGAGAAAGCCAATTTATTGTAAGTCATCTTTTTCTCTCAACTGGTGTACATCTTTACTCTGGTATAAATCCAGAGTAATTCCACTGAAGCATAACTAGGGGCAGCATTTGGACTGTAGTGTTTGTTTACCAGAAAAAAAGTCATTTGCATTTCAAATAATTTTTCAAGAGCTTTAAAAAGAATCTGAAAATAACACATATACAGTAAAGATTTTTAAAAGTAAAATAATCCTTGTGAGGAGGAAACCACTAACACCTATTCCCTCCAAATTTTTTTTTCTCTTTCTAAACTGAACATGATACGCAAAGTGTCCAGCAATGCTTAACAAAGAGACTGAAGGATTAAGCTTACAATATGAAGGCAAATACAATAATTGGAGTCAGCAGGGAAGACCTTTCTAAACTTATTTACCTTGGGATCGTCACTAGCATGCTCTCTAAGCACACAAACACAGACAAAAGTTTACATTTGCAGAGTTCCACTAATGGTGTATCGTTCTTGTCTTGCTGAGAAAGAATGGAGGCACACAAAGAACATGATTTCACCCAGAAAATTCCAGGCACCATTGTTGAAACACCTTATGTTTCCATACATCAAATATAACCTTTAACCTCCTTTCTTACTCTGTCTCAGACCATTTTATAGTGTAACTGTGATCAACACTTGCTACAAATGAAGCTACCTTTCTGTTCAAATAAAGCAAAAGGAATCAGTAGTCCAGGTATTCCACTTCTCATGTGTTAGTTACTTGCACCTTCTATTCTCTGCTCTAATTGTACATACCCTTTCTAGTCTATCCACTGCATGATGAGCTTATAACAAACACATGAAAAGAAACATTTTTGTAGGCTCGGTAGAAATTCAAATATTTTGCTCAACTGAAATAAAAAATAAACCTAATCTAATCTGTCATGAAATCATGAAATTACTCTGGCAGTTCTATCTAACTATGTAGACATGTACAGATCCTTTGAAGAAATGAAACTGCAGTTTATCAAGCGTGATTTATAAGCAACACTGATTTAGCTGGGAGATAACACTGCTGTCTAATCATTAGTAGTCAGACAACAGCCATGTGAACACATCAATTATGGGCCACTGCCAAAAGCCCTTGAGATCCCAGAGATTAACAGCCAATCCTCTGTTTTACAAGCTGACATCAAAAAGAATATTAATAAGAGGAGGGGCAATGTGAAAGCTTGTCAGAGTAATTCACGCTCTAAAACAAGGCATTTTTCCCTTTGCTCTGCCTTGAACTGGTCCATGAAAAAAGCTGGCATTAGCTACAAAGCATAAAGCTGCCAATTTCTCAGAAAATGTTTTTCATTAACATATGGGAAGTTGTGAAAGACTGCAAAAGCTCTATTTGGTGGATAAAGGCAGCAACTTCTGCGTTCCTTTCCTGAATGTATCAATTATACAACCTCAATCATTATTCAGATACTTGGAAATGAACATCCATGCACAGAAGTGTTTGATGGCTTTTCTTTCCCTCAAAACCAGAGCTGTTTACTATTATAAACAAATTAGCCAGCCTTCAAGGCATCCATTTACTCTGCCTCGCAAATGACTTAGAAAAACTGAAGTATAAATACTACTAATTCATTTTCAGGTTCATTTTGGTCTTCAAATGTGTGTAAAAGAATCCCACAATTGTGCCTTTCTGACTTCTATGCAGGGTGGCTGACTAGAGATTTACTCTTCTTACATATAAATGAATGGAAACAAGACAAGAATATACCTCCTAAGGGAGCAGTTATTCCTCTGTACAATGTAAACATGCCTATTGAGATGGACCTCAAACAACCTCAAAATGTTGCTGCACTTAAAATGCCAGCAATATTAACTGAATAGTCTTTAAGCTTGGTCCAATCACTGTCCAGTCATCAATTACCCTATCCAAACTCTACTCAAGGGTCTAAAAATTGAGAGATGTCTTAAAGCATGGCTGCAAACAACCTGCGTTCAATTCTACCCATACTGTATTTAAGGGTATGCAAACTGTAAGAGGGAATTTCTTTTGTGGGGACTTTCCAGATCTACCTTTATATAAGCTATCTCAGATACTGCCAGCAGTTAACCTCTGAGCAAAAAGGGGGCAATAAGCAGGAACCTTTTAGACTGTGGCTGCTGCTTCAGAGCCAGTAATGTGAAAATTACACAGTCAGGCACAGCTCCAGAATACATATTCTTTGTCAGATGAGCCAGTTTCAGAAGTTCCCACTTTGCTGTGGTCTTCCAGACACTTGTTACCTTCACTTGTTTTTATCTGGAACATCACACATACATATCCTATGGGAGGACAGCATACCGTTAGTCAAATTGACACAGCTGAGAGGGTCATAATCACTTGGAAGGACACACAGGCAGTAAGTGTTTTGAGCAGCAGATTCATATTGTAGAACTGCCCCTTTAGTAAACAGCAGGAGCAAAGAGAAGCCAGTACCAGACTGATTGCTCAGGTAACTGTGGCAATGTTAGCTTCCACAGCTTTAGTGCTTCAGGGGCACCTGTAATGGCAATTTTAAGTAAGGGTACAGTCTTCTATCAGTCCAGTGTTCCTACAGCTGAACGGGTAGACAACTTATATCTGCCCAAGAAAAAAATCCCACAACTTGTCTCACACTTTTGGTGGGATTCATCTTGACATGCCAGTTACTTATCCAGGCTCCACAGGAAGTGTGACAATGACAGCCCAGTTTGAAATTGGTTTCTGCAGAGGTGGAACCACAGCCTAAGTGTATGCTTTGCACCGAAGGGGACAGACGACTTTCACACAATCATCCTGCCAGCACAGCCACAGAGATGCAACTGCTGGCAGAGACATGCAGCATTTTAAACTCACAGTGATGCTTGATAGCTTAATACTGTGTGTGGGAGTCCTTTGTTCACTTAGGTTTGTGCCTTACATTCCCATAGTGAAAGCAATACCTGGAACACACCAGGTCCTTAAGGATGTATCACCTGCGGCTTATCAGCTGGCACAATTTTAGAAATACTTTTTATCTTATCCTAGACAAGTTTTGGGAATATATCCACTGTTTTAAAAGAATATATTATCTCTGATATATCCAAAAAAAGGTATGTTTCTTTTACATGTCCAAAAAGCACTCCATACTATGAGAACCACTCTAAAACATCTCAAGGTTTAATTTCAGTGTATTATCTCTTCTGTCATTCTGTGAGGACTGCGTTGCTTAAAAGCTAACCCAGGAAAACATTATCGAGCAGATGTCTTCCAAAGCAGTAACTTCGTAAGTGTATCATAAAACAAGAAAGTGATTCAACCAATGTACAGCTGATAATGGCAAAAAAAAAAAAAAAAAAAAAGAATCTTGGATTGAAAAGATGTTAAATTTATTAAGAGGCCGTGTTTTTGTTCAGCTGGCTGGGAGGGGAAATTTGTCTTCCAAATGTTCTGTAACATTGTTTTCAAATTTGAATGAACTAATACAAACTAATACCAAATGTTGGACTTAATGCGCCAAGTGACATGAGTTAAGTTTGACAGGAGTGGCCTCCCAGTATCTAGTATATTAAAAGGAGGGAACATTTATCTGTTTTTAGACTGTATTCGAAACAAGATCAAGATTTTCTAAACTTCCAACTTAAAGACAGCATTTTCAGAAAGCACTGAGCAGTCTGTGTACAAAAATCTGGGACTTTTGAGTTGTCTCATACCAGGCAATTAAAGACCTCTTAAATCATAATTGAAAATTTTTATTTAAGAGCATTAACAACTAACATAGCACCTGGATCAACGGGATCCTATTAGAAAAGTGGAGACTTTAACTAAGGACTCTTAGGCTGGCTCTTACTTGCATCCTAACTCACCACCAGTAAACACAGGGTAAAACAGTAGGTGAAAAGAAGCTTTTTCATAAAGTGAAGGGCAGGTCTTAAGCAATTAACTCATTTTTGGTGGCAATCCTGTACAAATGCTCTGCAGGTTCTACATGGCACAGTTCTCAAGGAAGCGTCAACATGATTGCTGTAAAACAGGGCATACATTAGAAAACAGTAATTGGGTGATAGCCCCAATGCAGAGCTCCTGATGATGCACAGCAGCAGAATCTTTACTCCAAGCAACACTAGTTACTTTTAAAATTCACTATTAGAAAGGTTTTTAGCACTAACTGTGTCAGGCTCTAAACACTTATTTGCTTTAAGACAGTGTTAATGACTTAGCTAATCACACAATTTTATAGTTCTATAATGTACTGTGCTGTGAAAATTAAACCAGTGTTTATTACACCTCTGCTACCTTTCCTTTCCTTCTTATTGGACTGACTCTTAAATGGGTTAAAGCAAATATTGTACTACAATAAAACATAAAAAGCACACTGGTTGAGAGCAGTTCTCTATATGTAACACAGTATTTTAATTCAAAGCATTTCAGATACTGAATTTGATGTCATACTCATTTTTCAATTTTGAGGGAGGTACTCCATCTGAAAATGTTGAAAATGGTATCAATGCTAAATTATATTAAGGGATACTGACAGATTAAAAATGAAGCTACCTTGCTTGTATTATCACTAACATTTTAGGTCACTGAAAAAGGAAGAAGTTACATTTTCTTGTAATTGTTTCTATTTTCCTTCTGTATTTCCTTCTGTAGATTTGGACACTAAAACCATCCTAGTCAGTTTTCCTTCTTGTATCTAAAATACAGGTGAAATAAAACTCAGTTCGTATTTTTGCAAAATTACACATTTTTTCAGAGTCTCTTTGATGTCAGCAATGTTTATGTGACAGGCCCTGATATTGCACTGTTAAAACTGCATTGAGAACAAAGATTCCTTTATCCCTGGAGAATCAATATGACTAACGGCCAAGCAGAAGAGAGTGGATCAAAGATACCAGAAGAGGTACTTCTTGTATATGGAAGATAGAGAAAGAAGGCGCACGCACACACACAAAAACATTAGAAACAGCATACATAGGCATCCAAGATCAGAGAGAGTTGGTGGATCTTTAAATATAAGCAAAGAACTTCATACACATTCTTACATTACAACATTGCCTTTTTTTGTGGAGGAAAAACAGCAGAGTCAGATAATCACATGTTTTGATGTTGATAGACACGATCTAGAAAATTCTTCACTCTTATGCAGAGAAGAAACAGGCATTTAAGCTACCCTAGACTGGATTACCTTGAGTACCTGCTGAACACTGGCCACTTGCTTTCAATATTGTTTATAATTAAAAGGGAATCTCCATGTGTTTTATTAAAATTAGTGTCACAGCACTTGAATTCTGAAGGGTATTTGTTTATTGCTCCATAGAAAACACACAGTATCTGTTGTTATGCCCCCAAACAAGTGAATATTATTTCACATTCCCAAATCATGTTAAAGAGTCTAATGGTAATGTAGGAATGGATACAGTCAATGCTTATGGTATAGTATGGCTAATTTCCATGCTGTAATGCAAACAATTTGCTTTGTGGTTCTAAAACCTAGGAATGTTGAGATCACAGATTAATTTCTTTTGGTCTGAATTTAGGTTCTAAAAGCCACTTTTGATGGAGCTATTCAGTATGGAAATATATTGGCAATTTTCAATAACTCCATGATCTCGCCATCTCAATTTCACTGACTATAAAATGGGGATAGCTTTCCCCCCGCAACCCCCCCCTTGGGTATTGTGAAGCTTATGCCAGACTGTGTACTATATTTAATTAGAACTTGAAACCCAGAACTGATGCCAGATTTTCAAAATAGCTCACAAATCAAAACAAGAGGCCAGATGTTCAAAAGAACAAAGCACACTGGGTGCACAGGTTTCCCTCAGAATCTCGTAATGGCAAAAGTAGGTGCTAGACTGTTCAAAAGTCTTACCATAGTTGTAGGTGTTAACCACATTAAAAATCTGCCCTTCAGAAATGAACTCATAATGCCTCCAAAGTGCTCTGAGATCCTTAGAAGAAGAATTAAATAACCATGCATTGAAATATTTAGACCTAATTCCTCTTCTCATTCACGTAAAAGAAATCTGGGATTTGGTCTTCCATCTGTTTGGGGGCAAGGAAGAGACTGTTTCTTGGCTTGCTTTTTCCTTAGCATCACACACAAAGCTTTCTGCTTTTTTTGAAAGTGTTTGTTCTAAGCAAAATGAAGAAAGACTACTAAAACTGGAGTAGGATAGGATGCCAGTGGATAACTCTGACAAATTAAGCTATGTTTCCTTCTCCCACACACAAGCCTTCAGCTTAGTCCAATACATCACACAAGCAGAAGGGAGAAAGATGTATTGGCTTTTTCTGCTACACTCACATTTGCATGAAAAGGAGCAGTCAAACGAAAATTAAGCACTTAAACAGCTTAAAAAAGCACTGGTTCAGAATACTGTACTTCAATAAAACATTCATTGTTATTCAATGCTTGGCAAATGACATTGCCATCACATACTAGTAGAAGAACCGTGAAGAATAAATGCTATCTGAAAAAGAAGCTTGTACTTATGCAGCGCTAATGACCATCTAAAAGAGCGATTCTGCATGGTTACATCCTCTTTGAGATTCACAGCTGCAGCTTCACAAGAGCAGCCATACATCATAATCTGCAGCCATTTTAGGCTACCCTTGTGCTTTGGAGAGCAATATGGGCAGTAAGGAACTGCTAATCTGTAAAGTTACAATCAAAACCCAGTTTATTCAGCAGTGATGACTGAGGAGGAGGAATTCAAATTTTAATACTGACAACACCTTTGATTGTAACAGCAGGAACACAGGGGGAAGAGATCTCCACATGTAGTTTCATTTGAGAGAAAACATACTCATTATTAGATTTTAATTTCTAATTTAACAGTGGAATAAAGTAGCATACAAGGCATTATCTTAGAAGGTCAGATAATTGTATTTTAAGATTATAACACTCATGTTTTAATTAAAGTGAGGAATTTGCTTATTGAACAAGATGCTGATCCTATAAACATCATTAATTAACCGATATACAGTGACTTTTCAGAAAGGTAAGTTTGGGGACAAACATTATTTGTACCTTGAAACTGTTTGATAATCAAGGGCAACACTAAAATCCACTGAAGTAGTCACGGGTTTTATGGGTAAACCAAAGATAGCCTCCACTTTCTAGACACATGCGATTTACAGCCACACCCTTCACACCAAAGGATTTCCTCCAATTATGCACACTTCTTCAGGCTCAGTTACATGGAAGCAACTATAGGTCTCTGCACAGTACATATCTGTGGCTTATTAATACAACTCTCAGGATTTTAATTAGGTTAGATAAAGTAAAACAGTCTGGAAACTCTTTTGTCATCACTGTGCTCGTTTGCCTCATACATTAAGTATCCTTGTCTCTTTTTAGAACTACCTCAGGCACACTCCTCAGGCCAGGTGAATCAACCTAGCCTCCACTGCGGTGTAAAAGGCATCAGTCATCATCATGATAACTCCCACAATATCTGTATGTATAAATTTGGAAGAGGAAGCTCCAGACAAGAGAAATGGGGCTGGTGCCAGTTTAAGCTGTCAAGAGTTCAACCAGATGTTAACTGTAACCAGGAAAGCTGGTGTTTCGCTTTCAGCCCCCAGTACTGTAACAGCCAATATACATCTCTCATGCTTCTTAGGCTTCTCAGGGATCTCTTGCTGAGAGGAAAGTAACTTGAAATCCAAGTTACTACAAGCATAATCATCTATATGAAAATGCTAGCATACTGAAGAAAAATAACCCTTTGGTAATTAGTTACTGCCATAGGCTCCTCTGCACTGTGAAAACACATGTAAGATGAACGAGTTAATACAAAATGCTCATTGATTTATGTTGGTTACTGAAAAACTGCATTTCAGCATTAAATATAGCACTTGCAAGATCTGGCTAGGGCCACAGAAGGACAACCAAGCCAAGATCAATGAATCAGTCTGTGTCACAACCTCAAGTGGGCAACACAGAGACTCAGTGAAGAGACTGTCTGTCCCTCATAGTGGGCTTACATTCTCTTAGTTCCTCTTCCGTTCTAAAGAGGTGTTTTTTTATTTCCTCATCATGGGATAGCTTATAGAAAGCTACCTAGTGCACATTAAATAAAGAACAACAGCATGCCATTTCTACAGTCACATCACCACCTGGCTCCCTAACCAGCTTAGATTTGCACATAAGCACAGAATCTATCAGATTTTATCACTTGCACAAGGAATTGTATGGTTATCTATTTCCATAGGTCACCATTAACTATTTCATCGGGTACACAGACCAAGGAAAGATCCCCAAAAGACTGTTTGGCACTCAAGAGTGCCATAAAGACAAGGTTGTTCTTGTCTTGCGCCAGCTCCAGAAAATGTGTTTTCCATAGTGGCAAGTGTGAAAACAGAGGCACAGAAAAAAAACAAAACCAAAAATACTGCCTCATAACCAGAAGACAGATATTGCTTGACCTCCCTCCTGCCGGAAATGGCTTCCCCTGAAGAACAGAAGGGTGAATTTTCATCTTACCTAAGTGAGCTTCATTCATATGAAGTGACTCAGTTCCAGCTCCTACCATTGTGCCTGAAAATCCTGTCCTTCTTGCTACCTGTGATATTCTTCCTAGCTATGTTGAGAGTACCTGGCCACAAGACTGCCAGATGAGAATTTTCAAATGTTGCTAAAGAGAATGTCTAGATGGAGTCTTCCAAAATAGGACAGCAAAGGAGACAAGGATTTCATCAATCAGATTTCCACAAGCACTATCCGTTCAGGTTAATGAAAGCTTTTTAAAAAAGGAAAGCCCGCACAGAGTCGTTCCAGACACACAGCTTACTCTGGAGACTTCTATACATTTATGCACTTTCACAACACATTTTCCTGTTAATTTGGTAATACTTTGCTCAGTAACCAACTGATAAGAGCATAGAAACAACAGGGGAAACTGACAGAGCACCCCACGGAACCAGAGATTTGACTACTTATACAATCTGTCAAATGAACAGGAGGATCCTGTGGAAAGTTTTCTCCCTATGCTCTTCTATACCCCTTCTACTAACACTGAATATGGCACAAGATGGGGAAAAATGAAAAAGACATTACAATGTGAGATTAAAATGCAAGGAATTTGTGTCACGTAAATGCAAACAAAAGTAAGAATAATCACTCATCTTTCCGAAACATGGAGAAACAATTATGCACAAAGTAGCGATGGCCTTCGTGAAGAAAGCAGGCAATGTGATACAATAAAGTAAAAAGACTTCCAGCGCTCATTTTTCCTGATTTTTTTTTTTTTAATAAATTGCTCTGGTTAACCAGGAGATTGCAAATGTCAATGTAAATGCCCAAATAAACTCAATACATTTAGGCTTGAGTCCCACATCTTGTTACAGCTGCAATTGAGCTAAACTGAAACGAGGGTATCAAATCCAGCTACTTATCACCAGCCCCCCTCATCTATTCTTGACATCACTGCCTTCCCCTTCACATTGCCCACATAACCCCCCCACTTTCCAAGCCAGCCAAGTCAGACACTGGGTTATAAAAAGCACAGTACTGTGATCACCTGGACTTTTTTTTTTTTTTTTTTTTTTTGACAGAAGCAGGCTGGGGAATGGCCCGTCTTGTAGCAAATGAGGTAAAATAAGAAAGTACCCATCAGCAAAGACTGTTGATAGTATTCTGGGTAGATGCTGTTAGAACCCCACATGGGATTACAGCTCAAGTTTCGTTTTCAGAAATCTAACAAAACTGTCCACCAATACCTGCAGGCTGAGGCAAGCTCTGGCAGTCAGCTAGCTCCAGTTGTGTCCTGACACGGCTCCACTCACACCCCTTTCACAGAAACAGCTTCACTACACATCCAGATGCAAGGACTAGAGTACAGCCAAGACATTTGCAGATATTCTTTCATAAGAAAGCTGTGCAAAACCTTTTGTGAGATAACTGAGCAAAAATGTGACCTTTTGTATCTGGAAATCAAGAAACAAGATTTACCATAGCCCATTTCCACACTGGCAAATACATAAAGATATTAAAGAATTTCTGTAGTGTTCTATGAGGAGTTAGTCTTGGAGGTACTGGTTCCTCTAAGTGCAGTCTGACTTAAACCAAACCAAAGAAGTTGTTTCCCTAACTCCAAAGACCTGTAATGATGATTTGACCTCATACCCCAAACCAATGAATGCAGTAATTCATCTCTAAAGTGGGCTACGAGTTTATTTTTAAATGAAGCTGTAATTTAAAAGGAGAGCCAATTAATCTCAAAATAGCTAATACTTCCTCCCTGCTCATAGCCTGGTCTCTCAGCAAATGCTTTACAAATTTAGTAATGACTAAAACAAATTAGCCTAATTACCTGGAAAATGCGGTATACTGACTTTCAGTTTCCAGATCAGATGACCTTCTCTAAGTCAAAACACTGAAAATACTGCAAGTATAAGAATAAACTAGAAAGGTGTCACATGCCTCATCTGTGGAGCTGGTTTTCACTCGTAAAAATAAGTAAACACAGTGACCCCTTTGTGCAACACAGGCAAGATCAGACAAAAAACGCCCATGGGCCATACAAATGCAGGCCAAAATAGGACAGAGAAAAATGTACTGTGACCTCTGTATTTAAATTTATCAAAGGTTTGCCTCCTGCAAGATACTGAAAATTTGTTAATGCAGGTTAAACCACTCATGCCCCGCCCCCATTCTGAAAGTAATATTACATTTGCATGGCTTTTCATGAAAGAATTAAAAGTTGATATAATTATAAGAAAAAGGAACTCTGATGCCACCATAAATATTATCAAGAGCTATTTCTATCTTAATGAATTAAAATAATGTCAATAACATCCTTTTTTCTCAGAACTTTACCAGCTCCTTGGCTTCTAGTATAACAACAAAAATCAAACGAAGCCGTTATCAAATTTCCAAAAATCCTGAGATTAAATAATTTCTCGGTCTTAAATTGTTGGTTTAGAATGCAAGTTTCCTTTTGAATTTACTGAGACCCACATTCACAGTAATGTTGCTTAATTATTGTTTTATACTCTACCAAGGAGCCAGAGAATTTCATTAACGGTGTCAAGTACTCAGATATGGCACTACTGATAAAGAAAACCCTTAATTTTCTATTATGTACTTCATTACTTTGATCAAAAATGGATTACTTAACCTGGAGTGAATTTGTCCACTGATAGCTAAGCCTCACATACCCCCAAAGAAAGAATAATTTTGTCTTAAGAGTTTATGAAACTTCACCCGTTATTTCAATGCTACCGTTTTTAATCTGCAGTGTGAGGACCATCCATGTATCTGTTAGAAGCAGTAACAACAATAAAATAATATAAGTGTAAATAGATGGAAAAAAATATTACCTTGTGGAGGTTATGCCTTAAAATTTCCTATTCCAGATTTTGTATTACAGCCTGATTTTGTTGCTCTGCCAGTCACATACAAGTTCTAAAGTACAATGTGAACAAAATCACAATAACAGAGCATAATGTAAAGTTCTTTAAGGGCTACTTAGAATACTGCTTGGAATCACTTAAAATACGATGTCTACACCCATTTTACCAATGAGATATCAGATAACAGAGTGGTTTAATGATTCAATGGAAGTAGTCATTTCACTGCCTAGGGAGAAAACAAAGGGACATAAATGTACACAAATATACATATAATTAGACTGCATCTAAGAGGCCCAATTCTTAAGTAATTTTCAAGGCAGCATTCTCCTTGCAGAGATGTTAGTGCTGATGTTGTTACTCATTTCAAATCGACCAGATTCTGCCTCTAAATGCAATGGGTGAAATGGACTGTTGGGAATACAGCTACACGCACTTCACCATGTACTCTCTCTCATACTCTGGATAACGAAATACAGCAGAAACTAAATATAAAGAAAAAAAACACTCAGAAAGAATACTGTTGTTAGGGTTATCACTTAGTAGACTACAGTTTGAGAGAGTAATATTTTCAATAGCACAAGCTACTGGCAACAGTCCTTGTGTTTGTTTATTCATAAGCAGAGAGTAACATTTTATATACTGTCAGTAAATTTCAGACAAGTAATATAAAAATAACCAACACACAGTGTTGCTATGCACTTAAAAGGTCACACCTGAAGCTTATTAACTTTCTTCCTGCCCCTTACAGAAACTATACAATATAATTTACACCAAAAACTTTCCTGTTCTGGTACTGGATTTCAAATATGAACAACTGACAAGTTCTTTTTTTCCTGCATCTTTTGATTCTTCTTTACAAAAACTTGCCACTAGTCAAAGGGATAAAAAACTCAATGTCCATTTTATTATAATTTAAAAGGGAATCAAACTAAAAGCATATTTTATAACAAATTCAGATGACCAGACACAGCTTGCCAAATTCAGCCATGCCTACTCCCTCTCTCATGCAAGGTTATTGTAGCCACCGAAGATAGAAAATTGAATATTTATAGCCAGTTTTACATAGGTCAAACATATTCTTCAAAAGGCTCATAATCTGATCAAATCAAAGCCGATCTTGACACAGACAATCATGACACATTTTCCAAGAAGGCTTTGCCTACCAAGCTACTGGCAGCAGGGAAGTTCTGTATTAAGAAAATATTTTCTTTTCTGTGACTTTTTTTTCCCCTAATATACATTTTCCCTGTTCAGACTTCATAAACTAATTTTCACGGCAATGATAGTGGGAAAACTACAGTAAAGAAGCTACAAAAAATTCAACTCGAAAGGTAAAATTTTTGAAACACTATAAATTACTGAAAAAGAGGAGGTTCAAATGAAGACACTTAAACAGCATTTACTGTAGCAGTTACTCCACTTCTGCTCTAATGCTTTCTTGACATTGATGTTTAAACCAATGACTCATGAAAATTATGACTTCAAATTTACAGGCCACCAATAAGTGGGTCTTTAAAAAAATGTTGTACAACAATAAAGCAGGAACCACAAGCGCTTCTTAACCATTTGAACTGTCAACTAATTAATTCTGATACTGAAACAAAGGCCCATTTTAAAAACCTGCTTTTAAAAAAGACAGAGGAGGAACAGGGAGAGGAAAAAAGAGGGGGAAAAAGGTCTTGTGAGCAAGCCAAACTACGTTTCAGGGAGGGAGGGTCAAGAAAATGTATTATGTTTGGTCACATTAACAGAGGCATTTCTTCCCCACCCCATTCAGACAGAAAACAAAATAGGGCAGCTCTTCTTGCCACCGAATGGTGCCCCTTAGCTGGAAGCAGCTCCAGTTGTCAGGTTACTGTCAGAGTGTAAAGCACACCAACACTTCCCTTATCCCACCCTTTTGTTCCTACTTAATATGTGCACTGTGCTCAGCAGTCTTTGCTGTTAAACAATTCATTTTTTCCTTGCCTCCTCTGCTTTAGGAGGAGGCAAAAATAGCAGGACTTAGTCACAAAATATAAAGCTCATTTCCTGTACCTTAGTGCCTTATTCTTTCACCTCCTTGTCCATAGGATTTGGCTACCAAATAGGTCTTAATCTGTAAACAAATGATTTGCTCTACAATTAAACCATTCAGTTCTTCCCGGCCACCCCCCCCTTCTTTCTTTTGCTGGTTGGCTGCTGTCCAATGTGGAGGCTCATAGGTTCTTCTATTATTTAGTGCTGGTTAAAAGGCAATAAGCTCATTTAGAGTTTATAAAACTATAAGCTATCAACAAAAGCATTTAATGCTTCTCTGAAGCACTGTGGCTTTTGCCTGAGAAATTAATAATGTGTGCGTGTGTGTGTACACATACATGTGGATACGTGGGGGTGTTTTTTATGTGCTTGACTGGTTAAACACTCTGGATGTCTAAGTCAGTTATTTTAAGCTACAAATGCAAGCATTTCACTCCAATTTTAATTGTCTGTGTACTTTTTTCTCAACTGACAATAACAGAGCTGAACCTCAAAGACTTTGATGTTGAATGAGGAAAAAAAGACACACTGCTGCAGCATTTCACAATGTTTCAAAATATTGTTTTGTTATAAAACGATGTTGTGAATCACAGGAGTCTACTAGAGTAAGCGAAACCTTTAGAGAAATAAATAACGTTAGGTTTCTCATCTCTGCAGTTAAAGAGTCACTCATGACCCAAGAGAAAACAAAACAACATCAAGGTCACTTTCCTTTATCTCGATTTTTACATTTTTGTTCTTGGTGGAAAACAAGTTCTCAGGGACCAGTAAGCAAAACACAGCATGTGTGTGTTCACCTTCATTCAGGTGGTTATACACAGAACCTGGGGCTAGCAGGCTACCACCTCAATGTGGGATGGTAAGGACAAGGAAATATTTTTTTAAAATGTATCTATAAACAAGTGAATTATTGTAAATGAAAAGCTGAATTTCCAGGTGTAAATCTCATTTAGAAATGACAGGTACTTAGCAATATCAACTTCAGCAACATACTTTCAATGAAATTCTGCAAGCCTATTTAAAGTCTGTTACGGCTGCCGACATCAATCTCCCAGGCTGCAGAGTGCTAAGCTCGACTGAAGATTTGCACCCATAAATTTAGCTACTGGTATATTTGACCTAAATACACTGTGTTTCTCCATATAGGCAACTACAGACACCTGAGGTAGGCGAGCAACAAAGCAGAGTTGTCACACAGCCTCTGATGCCAGTTTTGCCTGAAAAAGGACTGAAGTTCAGAGTCCCACGTGGGTTTAGATTCCAGTCCTCTCCACAGTGTTTTAGTCTAGACTTTCCACACTTTCCACTCAACATTTCACTCCTTCCCTAATGAATGCAACAGTTAAGGACATATTCCTACTGCAACTCCTCACAGGAATATGAGCACTACAGGAGAATCCTGAAAACTCCATTATATGAAGTATTTTAAAGGTACACCTATGTGCTCATGTACATGCATGCATGCACACACAGTACAGACACATACGAAGGGACACACGCAACAGATTTTAGCTATCTCTACCTATTATGACCCAAAGACCAAGTGAGAGTCTCTGCCTCCCTCCCCCTAGCCAAATGACAGCTTCTGAAGTTGCAGATAATAGGGGGCAGATAAGTATGTTCGTTAAAAAATAAGTTACGCTAGGCCCACAGAAAAAAAATGCCCCATATACTGAATTGGCACAGCAATCACAACCACATTTTAACCTCAACTATAAGTATTGTTAATTTTTCAAATTTATCCATATGCAATGTATCTTCAATAATTACTGACCAGCTGAATGGGTTTTGTAAAAATTAAGCAGTAGGAGGTATTTGCAACCTATAATAAATATTACAGTTTAAGGAAAAATGTACATCTTGGAAGTAGTTTGAAAACAGTTGGCAACTTTTCCTCCCAGAGTAAATCTGAAGGCTCAAAAATAAATATTCAAGAGCATTAATTTGTTTCTAGATTTGTGTGTGCAAGTAAAACAGCAGCCATAATGTGGAAATTTGAGTCACATTTTGCAACTAATTGGAAGCAGATTAGAATTCTGCCTCAGGGGAACATTGTCAAACTAGAAGCTGGAGCAAATGAAGAAAGAGGTGAAAGCATCGTGAAGAGCTGACAGATTTACAGTGCTCAAGGCAATAAACGGGTACTAGATGAAAATGAATGTGCTTCACTGTACTGCATGCAGTTTTCAGTCATATCTCAGCAATAACAGCATACAGCCATGAAACTATTATTTTCAGAGGGATGAAGGAAAGAGTAAGAATGAAAAACCCACTATTCTGGCAGTGTGCAAAAAAATATAAATCATACAGTGGCTCAAGTTGTTACAAGAGTAATCAAATTCGTCATACTGGGCCCTGTTTTGTAACCTGGACTCATCTCAAGTAGGGCTTACACAGACATAATGCAATGAAGTACTTACTTGAGTTGAGAAAGGGCTGTAAGCTCTTGCTCACGGTGAGCAAGAGTCAAAGCATTAAGCTCTTAACAGAAAAAAAAAAAACACTGAGATTCTATAATTTTAAAGCTAAGAATAACACAGAACCCTGCAGACAGATAAATCAGAGGCAGGAGGAAAGAAGTCCTTGTTAGAGGGTGATCAGGAAAGGTTGGAGGGGAATATAAAAATGAAAATAAAATGTAGAGGCTAATGTACCAATGCTGTAATGGAAACAGCTGCTAGCTTTCTCCTTCAGTGTTTGGCACCTGGTGCAGCATCACAGGAAAAATTGTTAAAGGATCTGGACATGAAACATAAATATAGACTATAAGCCGAAACTCAGTCGCTGTATTTATAAAACAATAACAGCTCTTTTTTCCTATATGTATACGTACATATACACCTCCCCCATATCTATATCTATTGATACACATACATGTATACAAACCTGTCCTTAAACAGCAACTAATAACACTATAACATGACACTGCACCTTATTACTGGCTGAAGTGGGTAATAACATTAATTTAGTTTTTTAGCAACACTGGGTGTGGACCAACCCCCTTCGTTGTTCTCAAACTTCAAATTCCAGAACTCCAGAACATACACTGCCTAATGTTAAAACCAGGGCAAAAAATCACCAGTAAAACTTTATATCAAATATGTTCTATATATCCAGAAAGGTCCTTATCATCAGTGTATGCTAGCTAAACAACTCCCTGGATCTTTGCTAAATCAGATTTAGAACTCCTGGCAGCAAAACAAAGTTAAAATGAGTAATGAGGTCCATTTCTAATTGTATTTGCTTCTAACTATTACCTTTTGTCGCAGATACACAGATCTAGTTTCATTTCCCTCCTTCAAAAAGAAAGAATTGGCAAGAACATGGATGCAACTACTGCCATTACTCCACTGCTATAAGCCTATAATAAAGCACAGATTTGATAGTACTATCCATGTAGTGTGGCGAACCACACACAAATAAACAGTTCTCCATGAAGAATGAAAACCCAAAGACCAAACCCTTCCAATTCAAACATTATTGCTGCTTTTAACATATGCCATCCACAGAAATCAGCCAAGGAGGTGATAGGAAATCCAAAAATAATTTGGTCTGGCCCTACATACTAGGACAAAGGAGATTACAAGTTGCTTTTCACTCTTTTTACTGGTTGAGGGAAGCAGTGAAAATTATAAAATATATGCTTATATAACAGACATCTATGGTACCACTTCTGTGGCAGATGTATTTCTACCATAGTTCAGTGCAACATCACTGAAATTCATCAATAAAGGTGGCATTTGAGTAGTGTGAATTTGTTTGGGAGGTGGGGCGGGGGTGGACTTAACAAAACCCCTGAATTAATTCAATGGCTAATGCAAATGACTAAATGTGTGCAAAATCAAACTGTCTAGTGCACACAGTTAAAGAGGCCAGATGTGCCTCAAAATTTCCTAGGAAACTGAGCCGAAACTTGGTGCTTTCTTTTATCAGAATGAAGAAAGCAATCTCTAGGAGTTTACAAAAGTGTGACCAATTGGAGCTTAATCTTCTGTTGCTAATTGAAGCATGAAAAAAAGCCCATTTCTGAGGGCAAACTACAAACATATACTTTTTATATTGCACAGCCACATGATAAAGAACAGAATCAAGCTGACTTGTAGAAACTTGACTGGCAACCAAAGCACAAGCTATTATTCCAAACTGTTATGGGAAAGCAATAAAATTGCTACCAGGTCTCCTCATGTTACTCTTCAATAAAAAGAAGCCATCAGGGAAATAAGAGGAAAGAAAACACATCAAAACCTCTAAAGTTCCTTTAAGTAAAAATACACTTCTGTGGCATAATGCCATCTGCTTCCCTGTTAACATGACAAGACAATTCAACAACTAGAATACCAGTGTTTTGAAAACACCAACTAACCATGATCAATAGATTTTAGTTTGCTCTTTCGACTGCAAAAACTGCATTCGCATGCCACTGTTGGCAAATGCTTCAAATATCCCTATGAGGACATTTTTCTTAGGTTATTATTTGGTGGAGATTCTCAGGAGACTGGAACACCTCAGCAAAACTGGGTTCGTTTCTAGTAATAAAATATCGGCTAGCAAGACTCAAAAACTGGGAGAGAAGGATGGAGAAGATAAGGGAATCAAATGTTCAGCATTGTTTTTCCTGAAGATCAGTAAGTCAAAATAGACGAGGAAGATCTATCATTAAGTATATAAAATTAAACACAGCACACTTTCTCTTCAAAACTACTGAAAAAAAGCACTTTACATTTCATTCCCAATGGCTTTGATCTGAATAGCATCAGTGGACGTTACACATAGATGCTAGGAAAGTTGACCCCTTCATTTTGAGATTTGGCAGTATTTACCAACTTACAGGAAAAGTAGATGTATTAAAAACTTCAGTCACTAAAATGCAACATTTTTACTTGCAGCGTTGGCTTAAGATTTCAGATAATTTGATCAACACCGTAGCTACCCTAGAGCTGGAAAACGTATATATACAGTCAGCAATCTTATTTCATTTCATGCAATTTACCCTATGTGCTCATTTCAGTTAGTCAATCAAGTAGTCTTATATATAAGCATATATGTTAAGTATGTGTACATATACATGCGAACAGGGGTATCACAGGAAACCACCTATTCCCACCCCCTTGAATTTTATTTTCTCTCAGCTTTTCCAAAAAATGAAAAAAAATTACAAAGAACTTGCTTGTCAGTCAAATCACTCTGAATAGCTTTACAACCCTTCATTCAAACATAAAGGCTTTGTTATAATTGCCAAGACCATTTAGTCAGAATTAAAAGAGAAAACGCAATGGAGTGCTTACTCAAACTCTGGCTACAGCACAACTAAAGTCATAGTCTAATCTTCATATTTGCCCAAATGGCTACTCATAGCCCGCAGTAAATTGTGGTTAAATTCAAGAATGTAATAATAATTTAAAAAAAAAAAATCTTTTGATTTAAAAATCTCATTTTAAGAATACCCCTCAAGTCCTGCTATGAAAACTGGTAATTATCTTTATTCAAATGATCTCATTTCAAGCATATTTTAAAGCAAATTAAAAATGATAGCTTGTATTATTATTCACTTTGTTGAAACACTGCACCACAAAAGATCTCCACTGGGCAGAGACACTCTGGTGCAAAACTGAAAAAACATTCATCAAATTGAAAATAAAAAGAAAAGAAGAAATATAAATGAACTTTTCTAAATTTTAAAAAGCTATTTGCTTTTTGTAGTTATGTCATCATCAGGAATTTTTATGGAACCATTTTGCTGTCATTCACCCAACAGGGAATGTTATATACAGACTAAAATTTTTTAAAAATCAATCTACTTTCTGTGATTATTATTAAGAAATAAAAATAACTCCCTGACATCTAAACACACTAAAACAAACACTATTTCTTAGCAAAACTATGGCCAGCTATTCCACTGAAGTCACTGTATCCACAGATCCACAGGTGTGACCCTATCTGATGACTCATGGGAGGCTATATTTCTGTTTTAAGAAACAAAGCACAATTAAGGAGTCGGACAACTCTCCAGCCTTTCAGGAAATGCAGTGACGCCTCACCGTGTATGTTAGAACATTAAGTAAGTACATTATAAAGCTGGTACATTGTTAAGTATATTACATGAAGAATAAACTGATTGTTGGATAATCTGTACCAAGTATCTTAACTCAGAGCAAGGCAGACTATAAAACTTGGTTACATTCAGCAATCCTAGCTGTATACTGTGGAACAAATCTGGAACATGTAGTTGACATGCTGTTCAAAAAGTGAGTACTATATCTGAGAAATACAGAACACATGGCAATGACACAAAGCTGCCTAAGTAGCTGCGGAAGTAATCTAACCTTTTTTCAAGGGTGGGTGATTGAAATCCAAAATATATATGTCTTTATCCGAAACAGAAGTAAAGGTGGTGTTTCTGATAGCAGAAATGTCAGTATTTCTGAGACCATATTCTTGATGATGCTTGTAAAATATGCTCAGATACCACCCGTATTGATAATACTGTGTAAGATGTGGAAAACCAGATTTTTTTCAGATTTTTTTTTTTACTATTTTACTCTAAATAAGTGAAAAGAACGCTTCAAAAAGAGTGTAACAACCAAGACTATGGATCTGGGGGTAAACAAGCATGCATAGATTGCCAAGATACTGCTGATGCACCAGGCATTCTGAAGGAAATTCTAATTCTAAGCACATTTGGCCTATGTCCCCCAACTCCCTTTCTTCAGGCAAGCCTTCTCATCTACTGTTTAGCAGACTACATTTGTTGACCTTCAATCCCACGCTTGGTTCCTAGACACAGGTGTAATCTTAGTGGCTTCAGAGGGGAGGAAAGGGTGTCAGAGTATAATCTCATGCCCATTATTAACCTCACACTTGAGACATTTTTGGGGATATCTCAGACACCTGCTCTCCTACGGATTTTAGCAAGTGGATGCATACAGCCTAGCTCTCAACTGGAACAGTCTTGAGATGGCCTGGGTAGCCAGCAGGACATACACAGGTGTTCTGATATCCAGTTACTGACCACAGAGACCATAGCAAATTTCTGAATTACACACGAGGTCCTGGGACCGCCACCCATGAGGCCAGCAGGTAGAGAACGTGCTGGTGGATTTCCTGGTATGTGCAGCAAAGCAGCACACGGGAGAAACAGAAACAGATCTGTACAGAAACAGCCGTACACAATGCCAAATTTTCAGTTTATAATGGGTACCATGACGTTCCAACCTGCCAAATATTCGCAACAGTCTTATCTAAAGAACGTAAGTTTCACTGTTGTGTATTGTTGGGGTTTTTTTGAATACACCTGTTTTACAAAGCAAGCACAGGATAGGGCCTGCTCTCACTGAAGTAACAGCATTTAGCCTACTTTCACAAATGCAAATCACATAGATAACAGAGCAAATAAAGGGGAACCTGCATTCGATATGCAAAGAATATATCCAATTAACAGAACGCAGGCCACAGAATCTCCCACAAACGTCAGACCCTTCATTTCTTATGTCAAAAAAAAAAAAAAAAAAAGCATGAGTTTTAGCTTGTAAGAAAAACTACGCATTTCAGATTTATGATTTGCGTTGTTGTCGCTAAAATAGCTTTCCAATTATCAAGGCCCTAGTAGGAGAAGCTGGAACGCATTATGTGTTAATGATCACAACCAGGGGTCCAAGCTTTACTCTTTTGTCAGAGCTGTAGCAGATCCTCCCCACAGCTTCACCATTAACATGTCTGTTTCCTGTCAGACCACTCAGAGATAATGTCATTTATCTCAGGGCGGCACAAGACCAGTCATTAGCTTTAGTAAAAGACCTCAAACAAAGGCCGGATGGCGTTTAATCCAGGGCTCCTAGGCTGCAGCCAAGAATCTCATTGCCTAACAGTTCAGAACTTAAGTTATCTTTAAAAGAGTAATTTTTCCCCTATCAACAATTCTAGAACACTTCTCTGAAGAACAGAAAAGTCTCTGCATGGAAAATTTTAGTCAATGGTTGTATCATATGCAATTAGGTGACTGATAAGAGCTTGCTAAAGTTATCCTTTGAGAGGCTTGCTTTTTTTCCCCCCTTCCTTTTACCTCTTAGGCGAAAATTGACAGAATAATTCAGATTCTACCTAAATAGTAAGTCCTTTGAAGAACTGACCCTTATTGTGCTTGCCTGCAGGAGGTGATTCACTATTATAAATTCTTCAATGACTGAGCTTCTGGAAATCTCTTTAAATGAAAGTGGAACTGGTTAACTGTATGTATGAACATGTGTTTTCACAGTCTCTCCTGCATTATTGCATTTCAGAAAGCTTCTATAAAGTGCCAGGTGAACTTATTTTAAATAATGATAATAAAAATAAAAAAAGAAAGAGAGTCGAAAAAATATGATCAAATCTCAGCTGTTCAGTTCCTGGGTTTATGTTGAAAACTAGGAACAGATGGTAGTTTCCATGTTACTTGAATCTGGTTATTGAACACCTCTATGGTTATGGGAGATTTTGCTTAGCACTTTTAACATACATTTCATTTATTGGACTATAAAATGCTACTTTGGAAAAACAAGTCTTTATATAGCTATAATTAAAACAGTCTTGCAGCAAAGCCCTTTAACATGGAGAACATGGTTAACCTCATGACATCTGGACAATCAATCCTTTCCTTTTTACTGGGTATTTATGAAGTTATTAAAATTGTAAAATTACCGATGCCCAAAGTGAAATACTTTTCCAGTAGTTCCGAATAAGGTTATCAGCTTCCCTACTTTATTTTATAAATGTTCTAGACCAGCCTCCATTGTGCTACGCTAAGACTTGCTTTGCACAGGAATTCAATAGCAGATCTGGTCATACATATTGGCAGAGGTCAGCAGGTTCACACAGAAAGCTTTCCTCAGCCAAAGGGCAACACCTCTTCACCCAGCTCAAAAAGCACTGTCACACTACTAGACAGCACTACAGAACTTTAAGAACCTTGAGCTGTGCTTATTGTTAGACACCCATAGTTATCAATGTTTTTAACAGCTAAATCCCTTATGTAGCTTTCAAAACAGTTTGCTGTCAAACAACAATAGACTTTGTTCTTTAATTACAGCAAGTGACCTCCCTGCCCTTTTATTTCACAGTGAATAAACTACACCCAGGGCCAGTGAGAAAAGTACATGAAAAGCATATCTCCATAACATCATTAATCAAAGCATGTATTTAAATGATTTACATCAATAGGTAAATGCACACAAGATTATCCTGATTAAGTGTAAAACACCCTCAATCCTGCTATAAAAAAAGTGAAGATAAAATAAACAATACCAGCCAACATGTTAATTTGCTGAAGACAACTTTCAGATGTGAAATGCAGTCTTAATGAGAAGCAATAAGGTAAAGCACAAGAAAGATTCAATTCTGGAATATCACTAGACTGATGCATTTAAGAACTTTAGCTAGACACCTCGGATTATAGCTCTGTATCTTCTGTATGATTTTCATGTAAACATACTGCATTTTATATGCCAAATACAGTTTTCCCATCTCTGAGAGTAAATTGTGACTGTTTGAATCCCAAAATCTCCCTGCAACACACACATAGCAAATTCTTCTAGATACTCTGAACACTTTTCAGTGTAACAGCTGTTAAAAATACAAAAAAAAACTTAGCTAAAACAGATGAAGAGTTGACACTGACAAACAGTCAGTAACTGTGCTAAAAACGGTATGGATGAGAAATGGAAAATGGAGACAGGTTTTAACACCAAAAATCTTAGGAGTGGTTAGCCTACCTGTCAAAGCTACTTATTCAGACATGTCACTAGTGGCTTAACCACAAAATGGGCTGCATGAATATAGCTCAAACATCTTAGAATTACAGCATACTTTGACTTTATCCACATATTAGGGGAGTGGCGACTTTTACAACATACTTGTGGTTTCTGCATCAAAGAACCAGCAGAACACAGTCATTGATTTAATTAGGCTTCATAAGATCCAATTTATCATGTTTTACATGACTTTCTGCAGCAAGGAAACAGAATAAATAGACCAAAAATAGACACTGAAGCATGCTGTGAAAGCTAAACAGTGACTACAACTCCTGGGAATCGGCTCCAAGCTTTTCACAAATAGTAAACAAATGCAATATTATATTCCACACCACACAGAAAAACCCGTAGATTTTCAATCAGCAGGCATGAACTCAGTTGTATCTAAGAGGAAACATCCAAATTCATGAGACATGTCTTTCACAA